>NC_141245.1:22637297-22784797 GCF_054856555.1 Leptonotus elevatus | reverse complement strand
ACATTGAGCTAAACAGATCATTCAATTCTACCCTTGAAACGAAATTATAGATAAATATAATCAGCATTTGGTTAAGTATTTCGCGTTTTTTTGAAAACAACGACTTAAGCCATTATTTTAGGAAGGTGACGATACGTGCTTATCCATCTCAAATGATACGAAATAATCAACTCTGGCCAATTAATTTTGCGGCGCACCTGGTCCTGCTTGCAGAACCGCAGCACTATCGACACTGGCAGAGTTTTTCTTCATCGTGTGGCGTCGCTCACATTTCATTACATGCTCAAAATTGCTACGCGTGTACCTTGCTTAGGGAGTCAACATTTTGATGGACAAAAAAACAAAAAGGGGCTTTTGATTCTCCGAAATGCCACAGATTCCCCTTCAAAAAAGGGCACGCCACGCTGCCAGTAAATCAAAGCGCCCCTCGGGGGAACGCGAAAGGGGAAGGGGTGTCACCAGCTGCGTTCCAGTACAGAAGATGACAAGGAGAAAATGGCGCATCAACACACAGAGAGCGCAGAGGACAGCCTGAGCGAAGCCTTGTGGCCGCCGAGCGCCAGTCGGCCTTAAAAGTCGCACGTGAACTCGCGCTGCGCTCGCGCCGACGCTGGATGAAAGTCGGCTTCCATCACTGCCAATCTATGCCTGCGAGCCAATTTTTTTTTTTTTGGTAGCATAATTGTATATAGACACAAATTTAGGATAGAAGTAGAATTATTGAATGAAATCCTGTATTTAAGCAGAAGTAAATAAAAAAATAAAAATAAATAAGTGCAATTTTTTGAGAAATTGCGTGAGAATGCTGAAAGCTAAATGCTAATAAAAGCTGAATGCATGTTGAATGCTTGTGAAATGTTATTAAATAAATCGAAAGATAAATTACATGAAAATGACTAATTATTAATTGGAGTTGCATGATAAATGTAAAAAAAAGAGAAGTTGAACTTCAACCAGTCTAAGGTGGGATTTCGAACCCTCACTTCCTGTTTACTGGTCAAAGCTCCCGCTGTATTACCCGCTGATCCACAGCAGACTTGCTGTCATCATTGAAGGACGTTTTGCTGAATGCCGGCGTGAATGTGTCATTGAAAACGAAGGGAGATTTCACATCCGCAGACAGAGTAAGGGAAATTCAAACCCGAATCCAGTCACAAAACTATTGGCGAAAGGCTTGCAGGAGTTTCCATTGTGAACAGCTAATTAGAACATGTTTCAGTCATAAATGGTCAAAAAAAAAGGCTATTGTAGAGATATTTGGGGCAAAATGTTACATAGAGCAGCTTTAAATAATTGGACAATGATTATTATCATGGTTGGAATCGGACAATATACGCCCCGGGCGGCGGGAATTTTTGAAGCAAGTTTGAACGGTGTAAATCGGAAGTGTTATGTGGGAGTTGTTGAATAGCAAAAAAAAGTGCGGGGAATAAAAAGTGCCTGAAATAATAAAGGTTAGAAACAACATAAGTGCCACAAAAAAAAAAAGAGTCCAGACTGAATTGTATCGAGGCGGCTACAGTAGAGTCAATCTCGCTGAAGTGAGGAGAGGCGCATTCAATCAGGACATAGCCTTGTCTAATAAACAGAAGTGCTTTGGCAGCATCTTGTAGCATATATTGGCCATTAAAAAAGAAAAAAAGAAAACAAATCACTCACTTCTCATCTTCAAATATTTCCATGGAAGGCAAGTGACAGTATTATCGTATGTTTTCTATACACGACACACTTAAACAATCATCGACAGTACTTCAAGAGTGCTCAAACTTTTGATGTTCAGCCACCTCTTACAAATAGGATTTATTTTCTCCCAAAAACAAGTTTTAATCTTACGAGATTAAAAGTATATTTAAGAAAATCATATATGAACAAGTTTATTTTTCAAAATACAACTTTCAATATTGTACTTTTTCTTTGGGAAAACACACTTTAAGTGTGTAAAAAAATCGGACTGGATTTTCTTAAATTATTATTATTATTATTTTTACAATTTATTTCTGTAATAACATAGCCTATATTTTGTTCTAAAATAAATAAATAAATACAACTTTTAAAAAACAAAAAACTGAAGGCACTGATTACCACTGACCTGAACCAAAACAATGAGGGGGGGCGGGGGTTGCACCACAAAAATTACGGTACCCCCAAAGTTTTTTTTTTTTTTTAAATCACCCCCATTTCTTCGAAACACAAATAATCCGTATTAGTCCAGCAGTACCTGTTGTCACTTCTAAAGTGAAAGACTTGAAACCAAACCTCCATCATCAAGTCTGTGGAAGTCATTTTCTCACAGATATGTTGACTGGATTGTCTTCAAGTAATAATAGACAGTCCTTCAATTATCATATCGTTCCCCATATATCTGAGTTTCCAGCATGTCTATTTTTAAATCAACGTAGATGTTGAAATGTAAATTAACGCCTGCGTTCAGACTCCCTTGGAAGCAATTTATCTCACATTCCATCTTGCGTAAAAACTGACACTTCACAACGCATAGGTTGGTTGAGAAAAAGGCTCAAATGAATATTTTTCTTTTCTCAACTGCTCTGCTTTGGCCAAATGATGTGGAAGGATTTGTTTCCCGGAAGTACATAAAGAGTCATGACCAAAATGTTTACCTAAAATCTTGAGTTCGGCGTTGGAGTAAATGGCGCCGTACTTATTTTCCGCCACACACTGGTACATCCCCGAGTCCGCGGGCTGCAGCTTGTGAACAGAGAGCTCGCCGTTCACGATCTCCACTCGACCCTGGAAGGCGAAAAAAGAAGAAGAAAAAGAAGAAGTGGCCTCTTAATGATGATTCATGACAACATTCAGCACCCCGAGGTATTTTTTTTTTCCCCACACTTCTTTCAGCAAAAGGAAGAAGAGACGAGGTGCGTGTACCTGGGACGTCAAGGGCAAACCGTTACGCAGCCAGCGATAGGTCGGCCGGGGCCTCCCCGTGGCCTTGCACTCCCAGTGGAGCTTCTCCCCACTATCCAGCTGAGTGTCATTAATCATTCGCACCCACTGCGGCAGCGCTGAAAGAGAGAGCGAGAGGGGGGGAAAAAAAAGTAGGATCGCTGAAACGTCTCTAATGTGGTCTACATCTTGTTAGGGTGTTGACTTCTTGAGCTGACAAAAACTCAACAGGCTTTGTGTGCTGTTATAAAGTACATCAACAGTTAACAAACATTTTTCAGATGAATAAAGACAAAATATCTCGGCGTAGCCTACATTCAGCATTGTCATTTTGGAGCTTTGGAATAATCGAATGGCTGGCAGAGTCAATCACAAGAAGGAGTCATGCCATATCGCCTATGACAAAACTCACACATGTTTTTTTATGTGTAGAGATTTGTCTCAAAATTATTCACTACAAATATATTCGGGATTTTCACGTGCTTTTCAGATCCACAAATAGATCCGCCATTTTCCCACATGTTTGTTAACTCATTTGCTCCCCAAAACACATAAAAACTTTCTATTTTAAATATTACCATGGTCCCAAAAACTCATTCATATGTTTTTAATGATTTTTTCTTTTTTAATTCTAGAGCATAGAGAAGGCTTGGATGTAGCCTCTGACCTAAAGAGGTCGCTTAAAGAAATGGTAAATATTACAAAAAACGGCCAGCTGGTGGCAGCAGAGTATAAGAGATCAACCAGGGCCATGTTGCAAAAAAGCAATTTTCCCCAGTGTTTTAAACAGGTTTGTGAATAATGATGAAACTTTACTGTATTCTCATGCTAATTGTTGAAAACGGAAACAGATAGAAATATGGGCCTACTTTTTTTTCCTGATGAAAAAAAAGAAAAAAAGAAGAGGCTAATCTTTTTTTTTTGGTAGGTTCCATGTTTTTTATAGCAATAGAACACAATATTCTGTGGGCCTTGCAAAATCAGTCACAATCCAGTAAAACAGCCGGGAGCGAAGGGGGTTGCTTCAGTGAAAATGGCTGAGAGTGAATGTGTTAATGTTGTGTATGCATTTTTCATGACCTACCATTTGTGAATGTTCAATTCTGCTTGCGTTTGTGGCGGGCACGTGCATTTTTTTTTTTTGAGACAAACATCACGCAGTTTCAAGATATTCACACACTTCGAAAGGCCCGTTCCACCTCCGTCCACTAAGAGGCAGTGTTGCTGTCGAGGCGTTTCCCATTTTTGGTTTAAAAATTGGAAATGAAACAAAACACGAGTCTTTATCTGGTCCTCTATTATGTCGGGAAAGAAAATACGACCCTAATTTGTGACCCTCTAGCTTGTGCTGCCTTGAGACTTGTTCTACTGTTAATTTTTCTTCTTCTATGCCGCTAATGCAGCAGTGGTCAAAGAGGTAGCAAGAGAAGAAGAGTGTCTTCCGGGTGAAGGCAAAATGAGCTCGATTTATAAACAAACTGGATAAATTTTTTCCCCAACCAAGTTGAGACCGTGTTTGACATTAGTCGTCTATCACATAAAATCAACAAGCTTCCAAATCCAAGTGAAAGATTACGTGATCATTGAATGCACCAGGAGGGCATGTTGATGTTTTTGCAAGAATTTCTGAACGCTTATCCAGCCCGCCGTCCATGTTCTTTCTCGTTACGCAGCTTTTACATCGCGACTTCCCTACCAGAAAGTTGCAAGAAATGTTCGCGTTATGCTCTCTCGCTTTCATCTGGAAGTCTCCGTCTATCCGCTTGATGCATTTTTCAATACGTGAACGTATATTCATGAGATTATAAAATTTACAAGGACCTTTCGTTGGAGTCGGATCGTTCGTCTTGCGTGGGAGCGAGAATATTAATCAGCCACCAAGAAAGCGAGCAACCACCGCCAAGCCCGCCCGTTCCTTCTTTTAGTTTAATCTTTCAAGGCCTTTTTTTTTTTGTATTAAACTTTTTCCTCAGTTGTGTTAATAATGCACAAACGACGAAGGCTAATCTACAGAAATGAAAGGGATGTAAATTAATTCCAAGAAAATTAAAGATGCAAGCAGCTTTTCTATTTTTTTTTTTTTTTCTAAGACGAATCCTTGAAATGATCATCAAACTTTGACGCCATGCTCCGCCCACACTCGATGGCGTCGGCAAAATAGCTTGCAAAGTTAGCATTTCGCATCTGGCTAAGACATTTGGGTCAACTCCCGGATAGAAGTTTGTTAAAGTATGAGCCCTGCAAAATCGCCCAAAATGGCCGCTTCAAACCAACATAGCCAAATACATATATCTTTTTTGGGGGTTCTATAGTTTGAGGTATCACGAACACAAAAATCTTAGCATTAAAGGTTTTCTTTGCTTTTTTTGGTCAGAACTGGTGTTTTTGGTAAAAGTACACCATGTTGCACTGCTGATTACTAAAGAACGGAGTCCGCTTGAAATGAAAATGCTCTAAAAATCTTCTTGACAAAATTTGTGTTTTTGGTCATATTAAGTCCTCCCAAAAGGCAATTAATTTGTTCAGAATAATTGAGAAAGCAATGATTCCAAGGGTGACTGATTTCGCAAGATCCACAGAGTATTCTGTTCTATTGCTATAAAAACATGGTTAGCTACCAAAAGAAGGATTAGCGTCTCTTCTTTCATCAGGAAAAAATAATATTTGTATCGGTTTCCGTTTTTAGAATATAGCTACGTTTCATCATTATTCACATAACACTGTTGAAAACAGCTTGTTACAACATAACCCTGGTTGGTCTCTTATACTCTGCTGCCACCTGCTGGCCATTTTTTTGTCAGAGGCTGTATCAAAGCCTTCTGTATGCTTGAGCATAAAAAAAAGACATAAAAAATGTAGAAATATGTTTTTGGGAGTGCAGGACAAAGTAGTGAAAAGCGTATTTATACGTTTTTGCGTTTGAACGACTTAGTTTGTCCAAATGACATGCCAGCGTGATTAATTCATTACATTTCATTAATATATTTAATTTGCGCCTTTTCATGTCTACTAATGCAATTCCGGGTTGCCTGAATTCACCAAGTTGCCATTGTTGTCTATTCCAGGCGCTACGCTGCGACTTTAATAACACACAATGTTGTTGTTTGATTGCTCCTTTATGGCCAAGAATGTTCAATTCACAATGAAAAGCCCAAACGATCAGATGGCCTCAAGGAAATTACTTCGAGCCACAACAAGCTGGGGCTCCTTTTCTCCTTGTGTTGTCAAGCGAATCAGGGCGGCAGTGCGGGACCTTGGAAGCGTGTCCCGCCAAGGCTGCGGCACTCCTTTATGTTGGCCTTGTGCGTGTGGCACGGGCGCAATTGGGGGTTGTTCCTTTACGATACGAGCAAAACAAGCAATATAAAATGCCTGCAGTAGCATTTTTCTCAAGAAAAGTCTTAAAGGAGACATACTGTGCATGTTTGAAAACACTATTTGAATTATTTTGTCAAAATACATAAAGTATTAGAGTATATGTTGTCTCCTTAAAATCATTTGGTTATGCAAATGAGCCAATGCTAACCCAATCCCTTCTACTGTGAGGCCAATGCGCAGTATACTATTTGTTACCATGATGGAACGAGGAGGGTTGTGACGATGCAATAGCTGCTACTTATAACCCAGACTATTATGAAGAAGAAAAAAAAAAAGTCCTTATATTTTCACTCATGGAGGCACCCTGCTCAAACACTTCTTGATTTGGGTATGTGCCGCTTATTAACTCATTTGCTCCCAAAAACGTATACATATGTTCTCTTTTAAATGTTTTAAGTGTCCCAAAGACGTATTTATACGTGTTTCAGGCGTTTAATGCAGCCTCTGACCTGAAGAGGTCGCTTGAAGCAATGGTAATGATTACAAAATACGACCAGCTGGTGGCAGCAGAGTATAAGAGATCAACCAGGGCCATGTTGCAACAAGCTGTTTTCCCCACAGTTTTAACAGATTTGAGAATAATGGTTAAATTTAGCTATATTCTAATGCTAAATGCTGCAAAACTGAAACAGATAGAAATATATAACATAATATTTTTTTCCTGATGAAAGAAAAGACGCAAATCTTTCTTTTGGTAGGTTCCATGTTTTTATAGCAATAGAACACCATATTCTCTGGGCATTGCAAAATCAGTCAAAATCTAGTAAAACAGCCGGGAGCAAAGGGGGTTGGCTTCAGTGAAAATGGCTGGGAGTCAATGAGTTAAAAGCTCCGACTTAAAAAGGGCAGATGTTCACCCAGCCTAGCCGCCGGGTCACGGGTTGAAAAAGCACATCAATCAAGGAGTCACAAACCTCTTCCTCAGAGTCGTCACGGAATCACAACAACATCAAACCTTAAATAATGAAAAATAACCTCTATAATATAAAATAACAAATACAAACTTAGAAACGTTACATTTTCTGCACATACAATTAACCACATCTACAAATAACCTGACCTACCTTTGCACTTAAAAAAATCAGATGTGGCTCTTAAGCAAAACGGTTTGCCCACCCATGTTCTTAAAATAAAAGCACCAACTAATTTGCTGCGCTAGTTAGCAATTTGTTCTTATCTATAATTACTGTTTTCTTGACACTGGTCTTCCCGCCGCTTGTAGCTCAAAATAAATCCTGCCACCAGTCAGGAAAATATTGTTGGCAACTGCACAGCGTTTCCGCTAAGAGCTCATGAAAAAGTTAATAGGGCTTTACAGGAGCGCTCGGCCCAATTTTTTCCGGGAATACACCGCGGCCTTTGGCACGGTGACGATAACCAGAGTTCGCATCATGTCCGGATTGAATGAAAACGGGCAGCAGTTTTCCAAGTAATTGTTATTGACAAATTAAAGTATGATTGACAATGTCAGTCGTAGAGGAATTGATACACCGCAAAAACTGGGCATTAAAAAAAAAAAAAGTATTTGAGGAGTATATCATATAATTTAAACAAAATCTGCCAATTGAAGAGGAAAATCTGATTTGGCTAGATTAAAACAAATAAATCCAGCTATCCTAAAAAAAACAAAATAAAAAACACCCGTGCTTTAAAACTTAACCTTAACAGTATCTACACCTTGAGATTTAGGCTATTTCTTCTCATAACCAGTGGTATCTCAAATTCATTCAATCAAGATGATCAACGCGAAATTACTTTTGAAGCAACTAAAAGGCTCTTACACAAAAAGTCCCTGTCAAAAATGAATATTGTGGCAGACAGAACAAGCATTTTTAGATTTTCTATAATAAACCTTTAGGCAACTGATATTTGAACATCAATATCAGCAACACATCTAGACATACAATATAACAGTACTCGGTCATATATTCTTTATCCTCTGAGCAGAGACCAACTGTACAGACGTCCATGTACAGTAAGAAGAAGAAGAACAAATGACTTTTTTTCATTTTTTTTTTTTCAAAAAGTGAGGCCCATGCTCAAGGCTTACTGTAGACTTGCAGATGTCCCTTGAAAGTCGTCCCTCCCCTCGGATTCTCAGCTTTGCACTCGTACGTCCCCGAGTCCTCCAGCTGGATGTTGGGAATCTCCAGCACGGCCTGGGACTTGCGCAGTCGGGCCTTTTTCGGTATATTGCCGTTGATCTTCCGCCAGGTGATTGTCGGCACCGGACTGTGAGGAGAAACGACAATTATACATTGCTGTGGAAATTGTCACTGCGCTGTACACAAATATAAGATGAGTGCAGTTTACAAGCGATGTGTTTAAGAAGCAACAACCGCGCGCCAGGTAAGTGCCCAAGCGTTGCGTTTGCTCACGGGCGCCCGTCAGAACGCGAGTGATGGATGAGTCGACTATCTCAACGCGCACGCTGTCACTCGTGCTCTCGTATAACAACTGGATGTGACGGCTTCTCGAGCGGCAGAAATGCGACGCCACACACACACCAACCTCCAGCGAGCACATCAATCAGCGAGCGGGGGCCGGAAATGCGTCGCATCCCTCTCAGCCTTCGAGTCGTAGCGGAATCACAAGGACGTCAAAGGTTTTTATTTATTTTTTAATCAGTTCGCAAGGGGGTTTCATTTTCTATCGTCAAACAGCTCGTCAAATACCTTGATTTGTTTCAAAAAGGATTTGAGACTCACCACAATGTTGTACAACGTGAAAGAAGAGGGTTTGTGGGTTTGGGGGTTACAGTTGGGTTTAAATAGGGTTGAGGGTTAGAGAATGAGTTAGGAGGTTAGGGTAAGCATTAACCCTCATTCTAAATTAGGAGGGATTAATTTGGATTTGGCGAAAAGGTTAGGATTAGGGTAATTAAGGAGTTGAAGTTAGGATTATGGTCAAGCAGTTGGGGTTATATTAGTGGGTTAGAATTAACGATTAGCATTAGCATTCGGGAGTCATGTTAAAATATGGTTCGGGGGTTATGGTTAGTTTTAGGATTGGGTAAAAAGGCATTTTGTAAAGTGTTTACCATAACACCAACTTAGTTTGTTGGTAGCCGTAGGTTAGCGGGCTAACAATTTAGCATTAAAGCTATGGTTAAGGAATTGTTGTAATGGTTGGTTAGAGAATTGGTTGGTTGGAAGTAGCTAGTGTTGGGCAAGTTACTTCCAAAATGTAATATATTTCAGATTACAATATTACCGCCTGTGTAAAGTAATGAGTTACTCAAGTTTAAGTTACTTTTTTTTAATTTTTTTTTTATCAGGGATTATAATAATTATAATGCACCAGATTTATACAGCGCTTTTCTGGACACTCAAAGACGCTGTAGAATGCACTCACACCTTCACACTTTGGTGGCGGTAAGCTACTTAAGTAGCCACATGGGCAGGCTGACTTAAGCGTGGCTGCCAGTGTTCGCCGATGGCCCCTTCGACCGCCACCAAACATTCCCACCTTCCATACACCAGCGCAGAGTACCACTGGAGGCAACGTGTGTAAAGTGCCTTGCCCAAAGACACAACGACACATGACTTGGGGAGAGCGGGGATCGAACAGCCGACTTTCTGGTTACTGAACGGCCGTCTGCACACTGAGCAACGGCCGCCACATTAACACATTTGCTCGCAAAGACGTAGAAATATGTTCTATCTGAAATGACGTATTTATACGTTTTTTTAAAAAGGTTAGTTACTTAGGACTGGGGTTTAGGATTTGTGTTGCAATTTGGGAGTTGTGGTTATGGTTAGAGGGTAGAATTGTTGTTGGGTTAAATGATCAAGGGATAACTTTAACCCAAAAGATGAGTTGTTAGGAATGTGTAATGTTGTTGATGCCAGCTTAACTAATAAGCCTCTGCTAAAGACCGGAGGAAAGTGCCTAAGACACTTAAGGTGGTACACTTTATTCATTCACTTCATTTATTCCTGCGCGGATGACATCCCAATTAGCATTCCGCACAATTGCTGTGCCCACCTTCGGAATTGCTCCGTGATTAAGGCTCCGCATCGAGTCCATGCCAGGCTGCCTGTGAAGGATGGCTTTGATTCACTTGATTAAGATCCACACATTGTCTACCCGCTACTCGTTTTTTTTCAAATACATCCGTCTCCCGGACACATTAAGCGGCCGCCTCGAGAGCGCAGCCCGCTGTTATAACAAGCCACTCCACTCCACTCCACTCCCGCCCGCCGCTTAACGCAAAGGCCCTCGCCATTCTGACAACCCCCCCCCCCCCCCCCCCCATCCCCCGAGGTTGAACGAGCTGCTGCCAGAATTTGTAGAGTTTGATTCCCCTCGGGGTCAGTTAAACTAAAAAGTGAGTGGGCTGCTGTACGGCAATTTGGGTGAAAGTATCCAAAATGTTTCAGGGGCGCAAGTGAAAGGAAGTGGGGAGACGAAACTCTCTGAACCAACGCCACTTTTTCTTGGAATTGAAAAAAAGCGGCGTTTCAACTTTGATCCATCCATCCGTGAATCCATTTCGTACCGCGTTTCCTGCTCAGGAGCTGGACTCTATCCCGGTTGACTGCAGACTGCACACCATGGATTGGTCGACAGTCAATCACAGCTCACATGGACACAACATTATTTCCGCCTACACAAAAATGGTTAAACCACAGTAATTATTTAAATGTGCGGGCCCAGTGACGCAAAAGCTTAAAACTTGGGATGAGGCTCGGTTTTCTTTTGGGGGGCAGCATTGAATCCGTGCAGGGTACAATTAAATCTCTAAACCAACTCGAGATGCAATTCAGCTATGAAGGGCCCTCGCAGCCCGGGCCACTTCGGGGTATTTGCACATCGGGGTACTGTCACATGGGATTGAAAATTGTATTGAAAACGGAACAATAAACTACATATGTCGTTTTTGTTTTCTGCCTGACCTGATGCTTATTAAAAATGTCGTGAGCTTTCACTCATGTTTCGACCACCCAAATAAGCAAATATTTCTTTACAAAATGCTGAGCCACAGCAGCAGCATTCTGTGAAATGTTTTTCATCAGCAACATCTTCAGATGACCCACCCACAGATTCAAGTCAGTCAGATGAGATCTGTGAGTTCTTCAAAATGTGATCCCTATAATAGGCCAAAACGAGGGCAAAATTTGAAAGTAAAAAAAATATTCATGAATGACTTCGTTATCACACTTACAAAGAGTATCCAAATTTTGTACAAAATACAGTATGTGGGGTAAAAAAATATTTTCACCCCAAGATAGGTGGCGCTATATTTATAACTGAATATTGTCATAGAGATACCTTCAGGTCGTGACTATAAACATACATGTGAAGTTTGGAAATTTTTGGAGCATGTCCCAGGGAATTATTTAGCATTTCCTATTTCATGGCGAAGGAAAAATGAAAGACAAAATATGATCATAAAGTATTTCGAAAAGTCAAGATTCCCCCCCGCCCCCTGTTGTTGGACCAGGTCTTGACATTGTCCAGGCCAATTTTGAAGTCAATCGGATCAAACGTGTAGAAGAAATAGGCAAAATAATACTCATGTAAATGTGCAAAAATAGGAAGAATCGGACATTACAATTTTTTTTTGCTCACTTCCTGTTCATTTTAGCAAATGGCTCCAAGAGACTTTTTTGTTGGGCTTCTTTACATACCTCCACATTTTTGTAGATCTTGCTTAAACGTGTGGGGCTGCTTCATTAAAATTTCTAGGGAGCGCTAGTGAGCCTTTTTTTTGTTGTTGTAAAAAAAATTGCACAAAACACTATAAAATACAGTATAGCTCATTTTGCCAGGCCAGATGTGTGCCAAGTTGAATGAATTTTCTGTGCATGTTTAGGCCCTCAAAATTGGCATTGTTTTCTTGGCGAACAGTGCCTTGCCACGCCCATAGCGATTCACAAATAAAACATTCTGAATGAAATGTGCTGCCCGGTCTGAAACATAGACGAGGCTCAGTGATGTGTTTTTTTTTTTTGTGTGTTCTTGAACACAACATGAAGTCACCACCATCACGGTCACCATCTTTGCACTCTGGTTGCCAGTCTCGATTGCGATCAACAGGAAAACAGAAACGCGTCCCTAACTCGATTCCCGACCGGCACTTCCTAAAGGGTCCGCATCGAAAAGTCATCCGTTTCAACTAACTGGAAATGGCTTTTTTGACGGAAAGTTATCAAGCAGAATTGAGTTTATCGAGGAGAGAGCCAGGCACAGCTGCTGTTGAGCTTTTTCCGTCAGAATTTTCCGTCCCCGGCGCCGCGATGTTTGGGAAGTAACGCGGCGTAATGAGCGACGCTGATTGGAATCTAGGTAAACGCCGATGAGGTTTTCAGTGATTTATTTTAGATTAGAGACACTGGATGACAGACAGCCATGAATAATTCATGCTGACTAATTATAAACATAATGGAGTGTGTGATGCAAGATAATTTTTGCACAAGAGCAAATCACTTTTCTCCGGAGACGATTGAAAATGTGTCGGAGCATGTTTTTGTTTGTTTGTTTAAATGTTGTAAAATTAACAATAAATCTTAGTTTCAGTCTTCAGCTCAGAGACGTTCGCCAAGTCTTAAAGTGGTCGCCTGTGAAATTAATAAATCAACTTTGGTAATCCGAGGGAACAAAATATAATAGATCCAGAGCCCCCCCCCCCCCCCCCCCCCCCCAAAAATTTTTTTTTAACAAAAAAATTATTGTATTAGATCTTAAACAGTTTAATTGGATGGTTCATGTTAATTGGTAAACAAGGAAATAACTACTGACTGTGAATACAAACAGTAATTGTTTAGCCATGTTAAGATTTGATTAAAGTAGCAACTTTTTTTTAAAATCTACCAGTATAGTCTAAAATTACGACGGCGTATTAGGGCCACGTATAAATGTATATTTTTTTAGGGTGGAGGCAATATTCCGATAAAAAAAAAGAAAAGAAAATTTGCCACTTTATTACGGGTCAGGTTTGCGAGAAAAAAACTCAGAAACTTACGACAAATACATGTAGCGTAGTTTTAGTATAATCAGGTGATGATTCGTTGGTGGTTAATGGGACTTTATGAAGTGGCAAATTTGCAAAAAAAATTCTCGGAATATTGCCCCCGCCCTCTAAAAAATATATATTTATACGTGGCCCTAATATGCCATCATATAAAATAATACTGTATTGCTCTGTAATATTCCCACTTTGATATTGTAATTATTTTGGACTTTGGACTGACTATTTTTTTCCAATTACTTCGACAATTTTTTCCACAAAATTTGAATTTTATTCTCGACATTGGTTTTATTCAGTTTCATAAAAAGTAGAGCTCGGACTCACGCCCAATATCTGCGTTAACTACTTGTGTTTACGCTAACAAGCGAGTGTCAACCTAACTCAAATCGATGACTGTTTTTATTTGCCCCCCCAAAAAACACTTCATAGTCCAACAAATGTAAAATCCAATTTGATCAAAATTGTAAATGGAGTGCACTTATGTAGTGCTTTACCTTCACCATACGGTGTCCTTAGCGCTTTACAAAGCCTCGATCTGACTTATTTGAAGACGCATCGATGTATCGAACTACGATGTACATTCCTTGTGTTGACGGTGCAATGTTAACCTACGGAAATATTTTCATTTTAGTTCCAAATATTTCGACTTTCAGGATCTCTCGTCGTACGCTAGCCAACTGTTTTTTTTTTTCTTGCTTTGTGTCATACTAACTTGCTAGCATTAAGCTAACCTGAATGGGAATATCCACGGAAGACAAACCAGTGAGTACGTGTCATAAAAACGATCAGTGTTGATAGAATACAAACCAACAATCGCTGGCCCGCGCGAACGTAGCCTCCCTTGAGGTAGCAGAAATAACTTTTCAGCATTTCCGACAGCGACTGCGACGCTAACTTTAGTAAGTGTGCTAAGTGCTTTTGGAACGCACTCTCCGTGGACTCTCCCTCCTGGCAGACGACTATTACAATGTCATTTATTTTCCGCGCCGATATAACCTTGTCCCGCTCCGTTCATTCATTCAACAAAGAGCCGGGAAACACACACACGCATACATTAGGCCTTATCCCTCAGGGCGGCTACACCAACCGGCTAACACACACACACACACACACACACTCTTCCCTGCTCTCTTAACATCCCGCCTGAAGAAGTCATGTCATGGAATAAAGACGTTTAAAGAGGACAGGAAAACACTGGGAATATGAACTGAGCTGTGATGAGAAGTGCTGCTGTTTTTTTTTTTTTTTTTTTAATATGATTTGATCAGCCGCCGCAGCAAATATCCGCTTTTTATTTGTGCCATATGTCCTTGTTTACTTACTTGCCCAGCGCGAAGCACTCCAGTCTGACGGTGACGCCCCTGGCGGCCAGCACGGAGGTGGGGAAGTGCACCTCAATTTTGGGCTCGTACTCACCCATGACACCTGGGAAAGGTTAAGGAAGAGAAAGCGTGGTTATTACGATATGATCACGCCTTATCCACTATATAGCACCCAATATAGTGAGTTTGCCATAAACCATTTCATAACGTTTGTCAACAAAAGGCATCGGGGTGATTCTTCTAAAAGACTGGGAATCAAATGTCTATCATCTGGTTTGCGGAAGACATTTAAAATGTATGGTTGGGTTGTCGTTGAGTACAAACATAACAGCTAGCCTGCTGGCTAACGGGAGCTTTATTGCATGCTATCTATTTTAGCGTCAAGAACACATTCGAGTCCAAAAATTAGCCACAAGGATCATGTTAGCCGTTGTAAGCTAGCTGTTGTTAGCGTTAGTAGTAGCTCGAAAAGAGTTAGAGAAGGCTAAAACATAGGACAAGCGGATTCAACATTGAAAAACTAAGTTTGATTTATGTAAAAATCAATAACATTTTGTGTCATACCAACAGTCCGATAAGAATAAGTCATGCTACCAACGTAGCAGCCGCGGCTAACACTATCTTCTAATGCCTGCTTGGTATTGCCGACACTGCTATTTTGTTGAAGCTGTATATGTGCGGCATTATGAATGGCCATAACCAAATTAGCCATTGTAAGCTAGCTGTTGTTAGCGTTAGTAGCTGGTGTTAGTACTAGAAAGAGTTACAGAAGGCTAAAACATAGGACAAGCGGATTCAACATTGAAAAACTAAGTTTGATTATGTAAAAATCAATAACATTTTGTGTTATAGCAACAGTCCGATAAGAATAAGTCATGCTAACACCGGCTTCGAATGCTAGCTTGGTATTGCCAACATTGCTATTTTGTTGAAGCTGTATATGTGTGGCATTATGAATAGCCATGTTTGAGAACTGCATTTGTAAATGTTAGCGAGGGGACATGGCTTTGGTCAAGTGAGGCTTGCTAGCCGTTAGCAAACTCGTCCTTGAAGAAACCTGGGAACTGTTTAAAAAAAAAAAAAAAAAAAAGAAGCACTTTGCAGCTCCTTTGAATTTAAACCAATGTTTTGTTTCTTTGTGGTGCTTAAAATGAGTCAAAAAAAAATAATAAAAAGCAAAAGCAGATTCTTTGATGTTACATGACATCAGAAGCCGAAAAGATGTCTAAGTGCACTATCTGCCTTATCTTTCAACAATCCTCTTCTACTTTTCACACTTTATTAAACGTGGGTGGCAACACCGTTCTAACATAAAAGAGAATAATTGCTCTTTATCTCCACAACGTCCTTTCGAGCCCGGTGTTTATCTGAAGAAGGTTAATAGTCGTCGGCACATGCTCTCGCTTTTTTTTTTTTTTTCTCGCAGAGGTAGCACATTAACGCCGAGCTGAGTTAGCCGTGTTAAATGGTAGCCAAGGAACACGCCGTTAAGATGATGTACTAACACAATGTGCCAATGTCGGCCGGTATAAGCAATCTGCTCGACAATTCAAAGCAAAGGTGCTATCAGTCCAGCTAAGTGGCGACGTGACTAACGGCACGCCTCCTCCACTCGCACTAGAGGAGCGAGCTTCTTTTTGTTTATTTGTCTCATGCTAACGCGGCTATTAATATCCATTCGCGATCATGTCGCGGCATATGGATATCAGATCATTTGGAGGAAAACAATGACAAACTATTATTTTGTCGGCGAAGGCTCCCCACACAATTTTTTTTTATTATTGCTTGTTGAATCGCAAAAACATGGCGAGATTGTCAAGAAGAAGACAAACGGATGATAATTAAAGGCATTATGGTGTAATAAATGTTACTGTATTTGTGATTTTTATTCTCCACAATTTTTTGCCACATAATACTTCTGATTGACACCGTTCAAACTTGCTTCAAAAAGTCAAGCATTTCGGGATATTTATCGTCTGATTCCACATTAACGTTAAATACCAACTTCTCCTCATTCATTTTCAATGGGACTGACATTGAATTTTTTTTCTAAGTCCCACTTTCCACGCCCACTTTCGTACATGCAACTGACCATCATTACCAACCGTCTGATACTGCTCAGTTGCCTTGTCTCGTACCCAGGAAGTCGCGGGTTCAAATCCCACCTCCCACTGTACATTGCAAATAAATCCATGGCAATTATGCTCAGGGTTGCATGTATGCCAACTGACTATCATAGTTCCACTTTTCCATCTAAATGAACGGAGGGTACTGCATGCCTAGGTGGCGCTATTGAGTGATTATTTTTCTCTCTCTCTATTTTTCCATTGAATATCTATGGTTCCACTTTTCCATCTAAATGAACGGAGGGTCACTTTTCCATGTAAATTTTAACTTGCTTCATAAATTCACGCCTCCCGGGTTCAAGTGTTCTTTTTATTAATTTATCTACTACAATTAATACTTTGTCATTTTCACATAATTTATCTTTCAATTGACTTCATAAGCATTTCTGCAGAAATTGCTGTTGGCAATGACCGACAACCACTTTCCTCTACCACAAATTCAATTCTGACTTCAAATTTGAATATTTTTTTGCCGAACCTGGCGCGCCTGGAAGAGCCTAAAATGCCACAGGATGGCGCCAAAGCCTTAGCTAATAAAATGGGAGCAATCGGTGTCAAGGAAGTATGTCAAAAGGGATGCCGAGGGGGACTTACTCGATGTCAGATTTTGTTTGCCTGAAGTATCGGTGGCTGAAATAGGATTGGTATCGGCCCGATACCAATACCTCGTATCGGCGTTCGTCCATCCCGACTTTTAGTGTTACTAAATGAACAGTAGAGTGAATGACACGTGGTGTTTTTTTTATACACAACTGCCAAATTACTCATTTCATTCTGCACATTCATCGCCTGAAAGTAATAAGTGATGAATTTGCAATGTTTCATTTCTTGCCTCCGTCATATTTAAAAAAAATCACATGAATTCAATCTCCGAGCCTCAGCCTTGATGGAAATAAAAGGAATAATGCGAGCGAGCCGTCATTGCGGCGGCGCAGTCGGATTGAGCAAGGTCGAAATGCTTTCTTCTCCTCTCTTGCTTTTGTTCTACTCTGAAACGAAGCAAACGATGAAAAGGGCATGACATGAGTATCAACTTAAGAGATTCTATAATGCTTTAGGGAAACGGCCTTTCACTTGTTTTGCATTCAGGTGGAATGATAAAGCTTTAGGGCATTAGCCAGCAGCATGACACAATATTAAAAAAAAAAAAAAAAAGTCTCTGTCTCTGTCTCTGTCTCTGTCTCTGTCTCTGTCTCTGTCTCTGTCTCTGTCTCTGTCTCTGTCTCTGTCTCTGTCTCTGTCTCTCTCTCTCTCTCTCTCTCTCTCTCTCTCTCTCTCTCTCTCTCTCTCTCTCTCTCTCTCTCTCTCTCTCTCTCTCTCTCTCTCTCTCTCTCTCTCTCTCTCTCTCTCTCTCTCTCTCTCTCTCTCTCTCTCTCTCTCTCTCTCTCTCTCTCTCTCTCTCTCTCTCTCACCCATCCAGTTTCACAACTACTGTAAAATGACTCAGTAAGTTGCGGAAATAATCGTTTTACGCAGAGGATAAAGAATTTACGCCTGTCAGTATTATATTGTCTGTACTGTTTATTTGCCTTAAAGTCAAGCCAATGCTAGTTAGCTTTTTTTTTCCCACGGTGCCAAGTTAATCAAAATGGGGATACATTCCAGAATCTTTTTCCTTTAACATAAATTCAGGAGTTTTGTCACTACAACTATTACTAGAGTTTTTTTTTATTATTATTTTTTTTAAGTGTCCTGAATGTGTTATGTACGCGCAGCTATAAGACGTGTTGCAAAGATAAGGTCTGTGGACACACCCCGCTGGATGCGAGCTGGCGATCAATGGCGTCCAGCGGGCCGTAATGGAGCCCAGATGCTTGTTTTGATTAAGAGCCTTGGCTACGGTTGACAACCGTGAGCTGCACACACACACACACACACACACACACACAACACCACACACACAGCAGCAGCTTTGGAGCGTATACGGTGTAATCACTTTTAGCGAGACACAGATTGCGCCGTGCGATTGGTCGCCACCCGTGACCGGCGCGCCGACATTTGGGCGCGTCTGCTGTGAGGTGTGCCAATGCAATTTTCACCATTTTAAAAGTGGGACGCGTAATATGGCAGCAGGCTGCACGAGGCGTAAATGATGGGCTGACAGGCTGCTTTGTTGACTGGTTAGTGTGCTAAGTTGACCTGGTTGGTTTATTGGTTAGAAGGATAGTTAGTTGTGTGGTTGGGCGGCTGTTTTTTTTTTTTTTTAAGGAATTTGATTTCCTTTTTTTTGCCATTGGATACAAGAACCAGGAAGTTGCCGACAAACTACCAATCAGAGCTGTGTGAGCATTTTCATGAACAGTTCCTTACGGATTTTGTTCGTAAATACGCTTGTAAGAATTTTACACCAGGTCAGACATATACGGCATGTGCGTGTTTAACGACCGAGCCTCGACGGATGCATTTGTAAAAGGTTAAAGAATTCGACTTTTTGCTGGAGGCCTTCCAATAATGTCATCATTTAACAATGTCATAATGTCATGAAGATGCGAGCTGACGCGGCTTCCGAGGCAACGAAAGCCCTTTACCTCCATCGCAGGGGACCGCATCAAAACCTTGTCGGGCTCCCATGCGGCGGCGTGATGGACGCTCACGCGGACGCGAGGCTTCAGGAGCCCGCAGGTGGAATGTAACACAAAAGCGCACCGCGTGTCCCCTGGAGGGGGTGCTATTAAAAAGCCACAAGCCGGGCCAGTTGATTTCCCTCGCGACCAGTTTCACCAAAGCGCAACGCAACTGAGGAAGGCGCTCGTCGTACTGCTCGCTATCGATTAATCGACTAATGGGATTCATTTTGATTTTGCATTAAAGTGTATTAGAAAAGCATTTTTTTCCCTGATTACTGTTTATTAAACAGCGATTGGTGTTTATTTTGTACTTCGTATTCGTATAGTAATGAAAAAAAAAGGGGGCGGGGGCTTGATGTTGTACTATGTTACCGGTTCGGTCATTGTTTTCCAAAGTAAAAACAGATATTTGCACATTTTGATTAAACACAAAAGATAATCAGTCTTCTTTCATCAAGGACTACAGAAATCAGTCAACAATTACTGTTTTTGATTTAGGCAGTTTCAAAAAAAAAAAATGGCTCCAAACGATTACTCGATTATTAAGATAGTTGTCGATTAACTTGATAGTAAATTACTTATCGATTAATTTTGACAGCTCTGCTTGTAAGCCCCAACGCTGACAACAATGCTACACTGGACATCCCGCCAGCAGAATGCTAAAAATTGCTGACAAGAGGTGCAACGATTAATCGACAACTAATCGATTACCAAATAAATCAATAATAATTTTTATAGTGGATACATAGTTTAAATATCTTTTTTATTTAAAATTGTACAAATTCTCAGAAATTCAGCTCCTCCAAAGTAAATATCTGATTTCTACAGTCCTCCATAAAACAATTACTTTTACTTTGTTAAAAAATAAATAAATAAATAAAAATATTTTTCCCTATTTCTCTCTCATTACAGGCCAAAGCAGTCACAATTAATATGTTTGTGCACTGTGGATTTAAAATAATGTCCTGGTATTCAAACTTTTTTTGTTCTCCGATTCATCTATTAATTGAAAAAAAATAATCAACAGATTAACCGATTACTGAAAGAATCATTTGTTGCAGCCCTAGTGCTGACACCGAAGCAGCAAACCTCCGCCAAGGCTTTACGTTACAGAGATTTTTATACATTTACATATATTTATTTTAGATATGTATATGTCCAGTTTACTATTTGCTTTTACGTTGTATTTATTTCAAACAGGTCTAGTGGAATGTTTACTGGTGGAACCTTATTTTCCATTCAAACGAACGCACATGTCCTTCGGTTGAGCGATTGGAACCAGACAAGTACAAACATGCAAAGGAGGAGGACGAATAAAGACGACAAAAGAGCCTCTCTCACCGTCTGTCCTGAGTGTGAGCGGCGTGGGCGGGCTGAGCACGCGGGCGTTGGTGGCCGTGTTCTTGAGCAGGCAGATGTAGCTGCCCACGTCCGACGGCTGCACCTTGGACACATAAAGGTTGCCCGTCATCTGCGAGATGAAGCGCCGGCTGTCCTCGGCCACGAAGGACGGGAACTCGTTGAACACCCAACTGTAGATGATGTCTGCGAGAAGGCACACAAAATAATAGCAACAATGCTAACACCAACATTTTATACCTGCCGCTCGATATTTCCCGTCGAGGACGTAGAAGACGCATAGATTATTGGAATTGGGATAACGGGTTTCCTGCTGTGTGGAGCTGGCAGTTTCCTGATTTATCGCAAAATTCAGAAGATGCGGCTTTATTGGAAATGCTCAACTCAATCGCAGGCGGAATGTAATTTCTGAAACACTTCGCATATCGGAATCCAATGCGGAGAAGTTGACAGCTCGTCTCGAAGAATTGAGCGCTAAGTCGGCCAACTGATGCCCATCTAGAGCCGAGTGAAAGACTCAACCCTGACTGAACTGTTGTTGGCCTGTTCCCAAAACAATTGTTATGTTATTTTTTGTCATGTTTGGGTTCTGTGGGGGTTGGGTTTTTGTTTGTTATGGGTGTTCTTGTTGATTTTGTCTGTGGTTGGTGTTTTTCGTCTAGTGTTCCTGTTTTTTTGTGTTCCTGTGTGTCTTCTCTTCCCCAGGTGTGTTTGATTAGTGTTGGTGTATTTAGTCTGTTGTGTTTGTCCAGTCGGGGTGGTTGCATTGCCTATGTTATATGTGGAAGTTTGTGCGTCAAGTCTTTGTCACAGCCAAGTTATCATCACCACAGCTAACAGCCGCCCCCGTTACAGCTAACCAAGTCATGCTCGTCACAGCCAAGTCGTCCTCATTACAGTTAACCATGTCGTCCTTGTCACAGTTAACCAAGTCGTCTTTGTCACAGCCAAGTAGCCATTATCACCGCCAAGTAGCCATTTTCACAGCCAAGTCGTCCTCGTCACCGCTAACCAAGTCATCCTAGTCACAGCTAACCAAGTCGTCCTCGTCGCCGCTAGCCAAGTTGTCCTCGTCACCACTAGCCAAGTCATCCTTGTCACAGCTAACAAAGTCATCCTCGCCACAGCCAAGTCGTACTCGTCACAGTCAAGTCGTCCTTGTCACAGATAACCAAGTCGTCCTCGTCACAACCGGGTTGTCCTCGTCACAGCTAACCAAGTCATCCTTGTCACAGCTAACCAAGTTATGCTCGTCACGGCCAAGTCGTCCTCGTCACAGCCAAGTCGTCTTTGTCACAACCAAGTCGTCCTCGTCACAGCTAGCCAAGTCATTCTCGTCACAGCCAAGTCGTTCTCGTCACGACCAGGTCGTCCTCGTCACAACCATGTCGTCCTCGTCACAGCTAACCAAGTCGTCCTCGTCACAGCCAAGAAGCCTTAGCCCCAGCCAAGTCAAGTCATTCGACAGCAAAACAAGTCAAGGCAAATCAGGTCCTGTCACGTCACGCTTGTTCCAGTCATGGCCACTGGCCTACTCATTTCCTGTCCAGTCATGGCGACCAGTCTACTCACATCCCGACCAGTCATGGCGACCAGTCCGCTCGCGTCCTGTCCAGTCATGGCGACCAGTCCAAACCCGTCCAGTCATGGTTGTCTGCTCACCTTTCTCCCCATGGTTAATAAAAGTACCACACATTGCACTTGATTCCTGATTCCCTGCATTTGGGTCCACCCGCCCTCAACCACTCACGTCCCACCCTGACAATTTTGGATTCTTGGATGTTGATGCCGGATAACGCTGGTCTATAAATCTCTATATGAAATAAGACATGGACTTCGATCATTGTACTTTCCAGGGGCCAGTCATATCAAACCTCATCTTATCTTGTATGTATCGTTATGTATGATCACTTTTTGTGGAAATGGCAACATTAAAGTGCATGTTCAGGTTCAGTGTACTTTACGAGTGTTTTACACCAAAAAAAATTACCTAAAAAAAAAAAACTGCCTGTAAAATGAATGAACTGAATTGAAGACTGTGATCAAATGCTCGTAAATAGACTTAAAGAGCGAGAGAACAGAAGGCAGCTGAGCAACTAATACTTACACAAGGCCTTCATTACCTCGTTATGTGGCAGAGGACGTCTTGACGCCATATTTTACAGTCTGTATCAGCATTGCGTTGTTAAGTAAATGACTAAAAGTAAATGTCCCGTCGCAGATAAAGCCACAGACGCCACCGTTAAAGCCGTTTGAAAAGAAAAGGAACAAATATATATTGGGAAGGAGCCGCAGCTCGAAACGACCCTTTCTGATGTTAGGGACGGACATTTTAACACATGGATGTGTGTAGAACAAGAACAGAATAAAGTAGAAGTGGTCAATAAAAATACGACATAATAAAATTTAATTAAAGTACTGTAGCAAATAAGAATTAAAACTCAATTAAAAAATAAAGGCATTAAAAGTACACTAGTGAAAACAGACAAATACAATTTTGTATCAATAATACTAAATTTATTTTCATTCATAACAAATATGTAACTAAATGTTAAGTTCAGTTGTGTGATGCAATGGCAGAATAAAGAGAAAAGAAATCAAAGAATTAAAAAAAAAACAAATTTCATATGAAAAATCGAAATAAAAGATTAAGAATTGTGGTTTAAATAAAAAATACATAAATAACAACAAAAGTTAAATAAATCAGAATAGAATTTGTATCCAACATTAAAAATAAAAACAATTCAATAAAATACAATCAAATTAAAAATGCAAATAAAATAAACAGAAGTGATTAGAATTCAACGCTAAAATACCAAATATAATGCAAATAGTACTTAATTTAGAAAAAGTGTAATTACAACAAATTCATCCATATTGTGAATCAAATATGCAATAAAGTGAAATAAAACTAATAAAGATAAAATTATATTTAAGTTAAATATAAAAGTGAACTAGAAAAGTAAAAAAAAAATACAAAATACAATCCAAATGATATTTGTAAAATTTATAAAATGACGCAAATAAAATAAAAGTGCAGAATTTCATGCTAACCGTTACTAAATTATACATATAATAATTTAAAAAAGACTATATTATATATATATATATATATATATATATATATATATATATAATATATATATATACATACATATACGTATAATATATATATAATAATATTGAAAAAATGAATACATTACAAGAATACTACTTACTACTACTTACCAGAATTATATTTTTATTCTACGAATACAATAAAAACAATTTGATTTATACGATGCTGACTGATAGCACCACGTATGCGTGCAAATACCACATTAGTAAAGCCGATTAAAAATACGGGACACTGTAACACAAAGCGACACCAACCTAAATAAATGTAAATGGTGACTCATAAAAAGGATGGATGACGGGCAAGTCGGATCGACTCCAGAGCCGCCTCGCCGGCTGCTTTGTGTCGACGCTGCGCTCTTGTGTATTAACACATCCGTCACCGCATGCGGGTGGGGGGGGGGGGGGGGGGGGGGGTGGAGGAAAGATGAACTCGGCGACAAATTAATCTACTCGACGTGGCCTGACAGTATTTGCATGCGTTATCTGTCACCACTAGAGAGCGAGAGCCGCGCGTCGGCGTTTCAAAGTGAAAAACATTTGAAAATGAATAAAGTGCCCGCGTCATCGTCGATCACATCTGGAAACACTTGAACTCAATCGGCTGCTTGAAGCTTAACTAGGTGGCGTTATGCCTTTTAATCCACTAAAAGGACTATTTGATAAAGGGATGGAGGGAGGGATTAGGCCGTCGTATACACTGGCGCGCGCGCACCGCACGCACGCACGCTTCTTTTTGCTTGCGCCGTAAATCTTCCTGCTGAAAGTGCAATAAAAGTCTCGTCGCCGCCGTAATGCAAGGTCATTTGCCACCTTCTCTGATCAATATCAACGTAAATCCGCCAGGCTGACCCAAGTGCACTAATTGAACGGTCCCCCCCCCCCCCACCACAATATTAGGTACCCCCGCTCCATCCCGAAAGGGTTCTTGCTTGCACAGAGCAGTTTAGCCTCAGTGGATTTAGGACAGTCAAGTACGGTAATCCCCCCCCCCCCCCCCCCCCCCCACTTATCCTGAACTCACTGATTTGTCTTTTTCCCGTCGGGTTTTCAAATGGAGATAGTAATTGCTTTAGCAGAGATGAACCTTATCATGTTAAGCATTCGCTCTTTGAAGCGTTAGTTATGTTTCCAGAATTATTTATTTGTTATTTGGTACTTTTTTTTGTGCTCGTAGCTAAATTGGCGTGTCCAATCTGCTGCGTTTACCTAAAGTATGCTAGCTTCCGATTGGTTAGTGATAGTCAGCTGATAAGGGATCAGGAAGTGTTGTCGCTTTAGCTGCCGTGTAAAAGTTTAAATTTTTCATTTTATAAACATCGTCCCATTAACCACCAACGAATTCGACTATGGCTACGCTACGTGTATTTGTCATAAGTTTCCGTTTTTTTTTCTCACAAATTTGCCACTCAAATGTGAGTTTTTTTCTCTGAATATTGCCCCCGCCCTTTAAAAAAAAAAATAAAAATAAAAATAGACGGCGTAAAATTTACATATGAGTTAAAAACAAGTGAGAAGAGGAGCTTGAAAAAAATGATTGCATATGAAATCTCAATCACAATATTGGGGGTTGGAATCACAATTCCAATATTTTCTAAATCATCCCGCCCTCCTGTGTGAGTAAAAAAGTCTCATTCCAACTAAAAAACAGGAAAAAGTATACATGCTGGCGACTGTTTAAGCAACAAGTGGGAACCAGTATCCAAACGAGTTGGCTGGATTTCAAGGCATGGACGGACGCTTTTGACTCCTAAATGACCGAGACTAAAAATTGTTGAGTACGATTGTCACGATCAAATCATTTTCAACGGGGGGGGGGGGGTTCGACACATTTCTGTGATCGACTCGATATGTAAAACTCGACTTAGTAGCAGCGATAGAAGCACCGCAAGTAAAAATCCTTCCAAACCCAAGTGAGAATGCAAAACTAAAATCGGCATTGATCCATCTCATCTGATATGAGTCACGCGTCTTGCAAGTTCCGTCAAGCGTGACTGTAACCAAACTGGTGAGAGCAGAAAATCACTAAAGGGCGTCGTGCCGCTGCATCATCTCCTGTTGTTATGTTCTGATTGCGCTCAAAAGAAACTGCACTGTTCACATAAAAAGGCTTTAATGGTGCATTGACCTCACAGAGCGCAATTTGGGCCGGGACCGCTCGGCGAGCCGTTCGGTAGCGGGCCCGACAGACACGCCGAACAAAAATATGTATCGATCATCGGAGTCGGAAAGAAGTTTTACCTTGGAGAAACAGGTGCCTCCCACTGTGCTTCTGTGCACTTGTCAAAAATGCTCTTCTCAGCCACAAAAAAATGTAATAAAAGTCCATAGGACAGAAAAGTGACATTTCTTCTGGCAGGGGAAAAGGTTAGACTTCAACTTCAATGTTTTATTTATTTATTTATGGAATACGCCTATTGGTGGTTCATCAGCATTTTTTCAATGATTTTGGGGGTTAAACCCCTCCCCCAAAACAATTATGTTTTTCTTTTAAAGCATTTATTGGCTCTGTCCTGGTCCCACACAAATAATGGTATTTCCACTAACCCGTTACAGACACCCCAAAAATTTAACAAAAAACATTTAATACAAAATAATTACAAATTTAGATCCAAAAAGAGTATAAATACGAGGGCTGAGCAGGGGAGCCATTTTTTTTCACAATTGAAATCATTTGGATTGGGTCTAAACGGTTTAACAGATGGCAAGACGCAGGCAGGGCCTGGCAATAAATCGAATTAATTCTATTAATCGTCAATTAAAAAAAAAAATGAATCGGTGAACACTTGCTAACTCGTAAAATCGAGTTTTGTCTTCTGGATTATTAAAAGCTGTTGTTCTTATTGTCTGTTACATAAACACAAACTGAATGTTAAGTTTGTTAAAACTGATTTAGAATCAGTATATTCTTGTTGTCTAAACATTTTGCACAGGAATTATTTTTTTAACAAATGAAACCTTTAAATAAATGTTTGATGGGTTTATTAGATTAAAAATGTAAATGACTGGGGGGAATCAAGGTTGTTGTTTTTTTTTTGGGGGGGGGGGCACGGGTTCCACAATGCATACCTTGATTAGCAACTCAAGGCAATAACAAGCCTCTCGGTCTGCTCGACAAAATTGGACAAGTACAGGCAATATGGACATAACATCCTGCCAAAAGTCAGGCTTTCAAAATAAAAGCATGCCAATATTGGTATAGTTTTGCCCCCTTTTCTTTAACCCCTCTGGTGGTTTTCTGACAATCGTTTATTACGTCTAACTGTTAAATAAGCCACAAATAAGTGCAATTATAATATGGAATGCTTTTATTTTGAAGGATTGACTTCTGACATGATGTTACCTTAGCATTGCAGAGTGGACCAGGAAGGCTTTGAGATGCTTTGTGAAGTGCATCACGTTGGCTGTTGAGCCATTTACACCAAATTCAGGAAATGCTTCAGATGAACCCGTATCCATTCGAAATGAAGGGCCAAAACATGCTTTTTTTTTTGTACGGTTCATCACAAATATTGCTTTACATGAAAACGATACGTGTCCCAAAAAAGCAACTTGGCTGCTCCCGCTGGGTGATGTTGAGAAAAAAAAAAGGAAAATCCTCTAGGCTGAAGAGCACTCGGCAAAAGCTCCCACAGGTGCGACGCAGCGGCGCATTGCGGCCGACGTATCCGAGTGAGTCACACTCACAAGTGTGCGTGTACATTAGAGGACGGCTCGGGCCAGATATGCTTTTATACGCCGGGCAACGTTGCCTTTCATTGCTAATGATCCTGCAAATTGCCTCTCTAGGACGCCGTGTTCTGCTGCATGCTCGGATTGCCGGCGGCGAGCCGCAGGAAAGGGGAACTTGTCCGCTCAAAAACTGGATCTCAACTATACTGCTCATAGTTTGTATGAAGCATTTGGGCTGCCGATTATAATCGGGACGATTATTGCCCTTCAAACATCTGCCAAAACAATCGGCCAATTGGGCCAATTATTTTCCCCTTAAAATGTTATTGAAGAAAACTGAAGTGAAAGTACCCTGAATGCACCATATTGCTTTCGCAGCATTAGCAACTAGCAAGTGTTGTTTTGGTTAGTCTGTTGTCCTTAAATCTGTTTAATGACACCACAGTTGGAGTTAACTATAAAACTAAACACACGGCAATAAGAATTACATCCACTGTATATTTAAATAAAAAAGACATTGCTTTATTTTTAAAACATCTCTAGCCTAGCGCTAATGCTAAAAGTGAAGGGAGGACCCTATTCAAATGCTAATAGTTTTTTTCCTTCAAATAATGAATATTCACACATAAAATGCATTGGGAACACAAAACCATAAATAAGATAACACTACGCAAAGGCACAAATTCTTCCCAATGTGTGAAAATGATTTATTTTAATAGAATTCAATCGCAACTTTCTTCTGTATTCACTTTAAGTGTGTACACCATGAATGCACAGCACCACACTGCCCCCAAGAGGCCAAAACACACAGGAACAGTCAGTATTTGTTCTTACGTTTTTTTTTAAAGTTGCTATTATTGTAGTTTATTCTCTTCTTATTTCACTTTCTTATTTCATTTTGTCATTGTCCTTTCATTTTATGCATTAAATATATATTTTTTTAAATAATCGGCAGATTAATCGGTAATCTGTGTATTTTTTCTGCCAAAAATCGGTATCAGCATCAGCCTCAAAAAATGCATATCGGTCGGGCCGTATCAATCATAACAACAAACGGGCGAAATGTCAGCATTTTCAATCTCTTGTGATCAAAGTCAACAAAGGCCTTGAATTTGCCAGAGAGCAAGCGATGGACTGAAAATGAGATCTCACCTGGAGAATGAGGCGGCGGCGTGCACATGAGCACGACACCTTGGCCTTCCCGCACCGAGACGCCGCCCCTGGTCTTTGCGCTGAACTCTCCGATGTCTGCAACACAACGCGCAAAGAACATCATTCACTTATTCACTCCCAGTCATTTTGACTGAAGCAGCCCCCTTCGCTCCCGGCTGTCTTACTGGATTGTGACTGATTTGGCAAGGCCCACAGAAGATTGTGTTCTATTGCTATAAAAACATGGAATTTACCAAAATTACCAGAATTTACCTTCTTTCATCAGGAAAAAAAAGTACATTTGTATCTGTTTATATAACTAGGTTTCATCATTATTCACAAACCTGTTAAAAAAACATGGGCAAAAAAGAGCTTGTTGCAATATGGCCCTGGCTGATCTCTTATACTCTGCTGTCACCTGTAGGACGTTTTTTTCCCCCCAACATTCAACACCTTAAAGGAGGCTTAAGGCCAACAGAATAACATACGCTACACACTTGCTAGTTGCTAATGCTACGCAAACAGAATGGAGCATTCAGGGTACTTTCACAGCGTCGGAAACGTCCGATTTTCTTCGATAAGGTTTTAAGGGAAAAATAGTCGGCCATATGGCCCAATTGGACGATTGGTTGAAGGCCAATAAGCGTTCGATTAAGAAGAAAGAAAGAAACCACAAAAACGTCAACAACACAGGACACGATAACGACATCAGTGTCGTATCTGTGAGCTTGTCCTTGCGGTCCCGCAAAACTTGAAGCTTTCTTGCAATCAACTGACTTCCGACCTTCTCCTCTCAACCCGCTGATGACAATCGCTTTGCCCGCCATTGATTTCTTAAACTTCATGTTTGGCTTCTTGGCGCTCGTCTGGCTGCTCGCCGTCTCCGTCCCAGAGACGCTTAATCCCCCGTAATCATGCCTCATTTGCCCCACGCGACGAATATCGATCGGACGCGCTAACGACCCGCCACCGCCGCCCGCCAGCCCGCCAGCCGCGGTCGCGCTTGATTGACGAGCGGCTGTCAACTCTGCTCGTCTTGCATAAATCCCTACTTATTGCTCATCGCGCCTTTAATGGACTAACGAGGTGGCGATAAGAGCGGAACGAGGTCGTCTCCCAATCATAAAGGTTAGCCTGCGTCAGCTAGCAAATAAAAAGAAGCCGTGGCGGCGTGATCAACAGTATATTATAATGTACAAGCACAGTAATTACAAGGGTACAACACAACTGCTGCACTTGCAAGACCAGATGGGATGCACGCTGCTATAAATAGCCCTCATGCTGTGGAGACGGTCCGGTCCTAATTTAATGAATATTGAATGGACCAGAATCTCCCACTGGTGAAGCATGATAACAAGTCCTTCCAAAGCACGACCATTGTAGCCCGGAATAGCCAATCAGCCGAATGGGATTTGCTGGAAAACATCTGCCGGTGATGCATTTTTGGTATTCAGGTCTCGGTCGGCAAAGCTGGCTTGTGTTAGTTTGCATAAAGACGCGTTGTTCGGAGCATGAATGGCCAGTGTGACATTTACATAATAAACATAACGTCGGGAAAATATAAGATGTATGCGGATTTTCCACAATTGGGTTTTAAGCAAGCGAGAAATGTGTGATAAACATTTGCATCAGTAACGAGACACGATTATCATTTCACCAACCGGTTTATCTGGAAGGAGACGACGGGCAACAAGAAAACACCAACAAGTAGCTCTCGCTTTCAAAAACAAAATGACTCCCTCCCGTGTGATATTGCTAAATTGCGGTCTGTTTCATATTAAGCATTAAAATTAGGGGGGTCAGGGGATTAATTTTTTTTAATCGTAATTAATCGCATGACTTCAAGTTAACTCATGATTAATCGCAAATGTTATATCTCTTCTAAATGTATAATTAACATTTTTTTTTCAAAATGTTCATATTTTGTTAACATAAAAGTGGCTTTTTTTTTTTAAATTAATAGAAATATGGCTGCATCTTCTATAATTCATAAAATTTAGTTAAAATTAAAAACATGTACTGCCCTGTAAAAAACAAGTGTGATATTGATTTGTGTTGTTCACTTTTCTGCCACTAGATGGCACAATTGCATTTGTAAGCTGTTGGCGACAGCTCAGTGCATTTTTCTTTTCATATTAAGAGCTATCTAATCTTTAACGTGACGTAACTTAAGTCTTCACAAATATATGCATTATTATTACTGCTAAATTTTGACATGGGCGTGTCTGCTGCGTTGCGACTGGAATTCCCCCGGTACAGGCTTACCAAGTAAGGGGCGGCCATTATTCGCGCATTAAAAACAATTGTGACGTTAAAGGAGCTTTAATTTAACTCAAAATAAATGCACTAATTTTGACCCCCCTAAATAAAATAAAAAATAAAATATTTTTGCAACAAATTAAAACAAAATACAACATCTGATTATTCGATCAAGTGATGGAATAATCAATAGAATAATCGATTGTAAAAATCTTTGATAGCCTTAAATGAGTGTGTGTGATGTGATGCAGTCTGTATGTGAATCAAAAAAGACAAAAAATTAAAAAAAATCCATCTCATTCCATTTTACATAGAACGAGTTTGCAGAATGAGATTGAGGGCATCTGCAAACTACTTATAAACCAATCAATATTCATGAATTTCTTCTTTTTTTTCTTTTTTTAATAATGCAGCGACGATGGCGCGGTCATTAAGGAGCCGTCCGACATTACAAGTCAACATATGTCCGCATGAATGTTTAAAAGCGCCGTGACGCAACCTGCAGCAAACGGCAGCAGGTGCTTGATGCTAATTAGCTTCGGCGGGCTTCAATCAGGAAACATTAACGTAAGCGTCATTTCTGACTGATGGAGCATTCCTGAGTGGCTCGTGGCTCCCACGGCTGCGATCTAATCACACATTCTGACAGCTGAATGTTTCAACTCAATTTCGTAACAACTGTTCAAAATGGTGACCCTGCGTGGAAGCCAAACCCTCCTCTGAAACCCTGATGCTATGCATTAGCTCCTCTATGGCAATTCCTATTACCGGTAGATGTTAGCATTAAGCTAGCGACTTTAAGGAAACGTTTCAAACACACAGGGTGCTATGTACTTTTAAAGTCTGATGTTTAGTTTGAGTGTAAACTTGCACTTGGAGTGGTATTAAAGCCTCTTTGTGAAAATTTGCTCGCTATCCGCCAAGTTACGTGGACTTCACTCTACTCTTTCGTTGAATGCTTTCTTTACATGGGCCCACAAAAACAAAGAAGTTGCTCGATACCTACGCCCCACATACGGAGGGAAGGTGGGGGGGGAAAGGGTGTGAGCACTTTCAAAGCAACAACCTGAGTGGGAGCTCTGACAAAAAAAAAAATAATAATAAAAAACGCTGCGAGAGGAACATCTTTTGCAGGCGGCGTGACTGAAGCGTTCCTAGTGCCCCCTCCGGCTGCTCGGCTCCGCCGCCGCTTGGTCGGCGAGCCGTCAACTTGAGAGGCGTTGCGTAGCCTTTACCTGACCCAGCAAGAATTCTGCCAGCTAGACTCGACCCGCCGTAACCTGCATCCAGGCGGCAAGGTGGTCACGCACAACCTACGATTCTCTTCCAAAGCTGAGGAATTGGAAATGTACTCTGCTACGTTAGGATTTTAGGATTCGTTTTTTTTTTTTTGGGGGGGGGGGGGGTGCAAAACTCTTGTAGACATTCTGGGTACTAACAAAAAAAATCCAACATGATCTGCTATTTGAAAGCAGTTGCTTACATAAGCAGTACCTTCGATGTCGTGAAGGAGGTTTGTTAAGACCAACAAACAGTTCTATACAGTCTTCTGGTAGTTACTGTTAGTATAATATTGCTAACGTGAACAAGAAAAGAATCAGTGAATGTTGAATCAGAACCTTTCAATCCAGGTCACAGCACCAATTAAAAAGTTTGGATCGCACTTTCACCGGTTCTTTTATCTTTCGTGTCACAATATTATACTAAAAAGTAACTACCAAAATAACTATTTAACGGATGACAGAAAGATCGACGCAGCCGCGGAGCCGTTTTCTGTCAGATCAGGAAGAAGATTTAAAACTCAGCAGTGGACATCCTGACAAGAGCAAAAGTTGATGTCAACGGATGGTCATTAATGTGATACCACATCTTCACTCTTGGTCTGATGACAAATCTAGTCCGAAATTTCAATGTCCATAGCACCAATCTTGTGTTCATTTGAGCTTTTCCTGCCAATCAGTAGCGGGCGCTTTGACAAAAAGTAGGAAGCACATCAAATATTGGCCAATACTGTGAAACTGCGACTTTGTAAAATGTTATTGTACAAATAGTTTATCCTCAAATAAGTGGGAAAAAAAACTGTGATGGCTTCAGTCTAACCAAGCAGCATTTCTGCACTGTGCACTTAAAAGTATGTTGGCAAATGAAAACCCCAAATGCTCTTTTGGCCTGAAGAAGAAATAGCTTTTTAAGAAGAAAGCTCACTTCCCTGTTTTTTTTTATTTTATTTTTTCCTCTGTGCACATAGTTCCAGGCTAATTGAGCCATTTGTTTCCTCGCTCTCTCCTCCCGCAAGCACAACACACCAGACTGTGAACTTTCTTCCTCCCTAAAGGATCACCAATGCGGCCATTATGTTCTTTGCTCGTAAAAACCAACAGTGTACTTTCTTCTCTTTTTGCTGGGCTGAGGCTGTGATATTCTTCTGGAGGCCCGCAAATTAGTGGTGGAGGATTGAAGGTGGGGTGGAGGGGAAGGGGGAATCGTTGACCGTTAATGCCGCTGGTCGGCTTCATCCAAGGAAGCCGGTGGGAACACAACTACAAAGACGTTGTAGCTTTTTTTCCCCCTCTCTCTTTCAGGAATTGCCGCATGGCAGGGCCGGGCACCGTGAGGGAACCCGCGCCCACCCCACCTCCAGCCGCGTGTAAGGGTGGAACACTGTGGAAGGGAAAGAGAGGAGGGAGCACCAGGGGACAGGCGGCACCCCAGAACCCCAGGCCTAGCAGGGAAAGGTCCCGGTCATCACGCCAGCGTACCTAGTGAGTACTAAACCTGTTACCGAATTCGCTAGCAAAGAGGTCGTAGCTAATGATCCAACATACCCCCCAACCTCATTCTCTTCTATTCTTATGTCACCTTTCCCACACATGCCACAGTTACCACCATTTTAATTCAATGAATTAATCAATTAGTGGAAAAATTAAGCACGATCGGTGGTGCAAGGCGGTCTCCAATTGCCCACGTCACATTCAGAGCTGACTAAATCATCCACAAGAGATGATCTTGCCGTTGACCTGCACTTTGCACGCATGCCAATCTCATACGCAAACTCCAGCGAATCATTTCTGCTTTCGAAATGTCAAGCACTGTATGAGATCCCACTGCCCTGCTTTTAATGGAAATGAGGGGCGCCGCTTCCATTGGTCGGGAGTCGGCTGTGTTCCATCCCACAAAAGAGCGCTAGTCAAGCAAAATACCAAAAGAAAGATTACTTCACACATGTGCACAGTTGGCACTGGGAACGAAAATAGGGCCCCAAGTGTTTAGTATGTTAATAATTCTCACTGAAGTCGATTTACATGAACTGTCTTTCATATTAATTCACGGTTCATTTGTTTTTATTTATCATACGCCTAACATATCGCTGGTGTCGGGCCAAGACCTTGTACCTCGAAAATCATCACATTTCAGGAAATCCTAACAACCAATAACACTGCATCACCAAAGACAGCAAGCCATTTTGAACACTTCTGATTGGTTAGTAATTTGTAAAAATGAAACACAAACGTGTCGACTGGCCGAAATTATAGATTTTTTTTAAAATGCCAGCGATATGAGACCAAAACATTTATGTATATATTAATCTAATTTTATTTATTCTAATATATATTTATTTTAAAAAATACATGGGAAGAGGAACTTAAAAAAATAATCCTATATTGAATCACAATCACAATAGTGGGGGAGTTAGCAAATAATGAATATAATAATATTGAAGATTTTTTTAAATCCCTGCCAGAGGCTTTTGAAGCCAAAAAAATAAATCTGTAAAAAGAGGATGCCTTGTCATCATAACGTATTCAAAACAATAAGCTGCTGCAAAAAAAGAGCTTTCTCTTTCTCTGATGTTCCAATAAATGATGTGTATTTTCTTAAAGGTCTCCTGAGAATTGCATAAATGGCTACCCACGGTAGCGTAAAATTCCATCGGAACTTCTGCTGGATCTTTTCCTTGAATGTCTCACTATAGTAACATTAACTACCAGAAGACAAAATCGAAAGACAGGCCCATAGAGCCTTAGCAGCCACACAAGGGCTAATGTATCCAAAATGATTCCCTGTTCATATAATATCTTAGCCACGCCCACAGAGGGGAATGGCATAACCTAAAAAAAAAATGATGTTTATGTACCAAACTTGGTCTAAACTGGAGATATGTAATGCAAAGCCTTAGGCAAGTGAAAAGGTCACTGTGGAGTCCTGCAGGGATCACTACTTGGTCCTCTATTGTTTAGCAGTTACATGCTCCCGTTTGGTGATATTATACGCAAATATATTAGTTTTCATTGTTATGCCCATGAGACTCAACTATATTTGCCTTTAGAACTGCACGTCTGCTGTAACATGGAGGCGTGCCTCTGAGATGTTTGAGTTTTTCCTTTAGATCAACTGTGGGCCTGTGAAGCACTACTTGACGGTAGTAAACAAGTATAGCTCAAGTCAGAATATCTAATCATGTGTGCCAAACGGGCCTTTTATTAAAGCATGCAAGACAAACAGTGCAACTTTACTCACATGCAAACTGTAGATGAGCATCCCGGCTAAGGACGGTGCCAAACGTGTTCTGGGCGCGGCACTGGTACGTCCCCAAGTCGGCGCTCTCGCTCGCGTTGGCGATGATCAAGTTGCCCTCGACCAGCCTGTAGCGGAAGTCCGGCCTTAAGTCCACCTGCGTGCCGTTGACGTACCAGCTGTGAAGATATTTACTCTTTCAGCATTGCAAAGCATTTATTCAGCAGTGTGACCTATGTTTGAACCCTATGGGTTGGGGTCGTCTGTGGAGAGAAGAAGCTGCAGTTGCAACACAGGAACTGTGACTTTATTACAAGGTAGCGGCTGGGACATTTTTTGTTGAACTTGGACTGAAACTCAGCGCTGAAGAAAAACGTCTGCATTATTGTCTGAGCAATGACTCGTAACCGGGATGATTGTCACGTTGCAGCTATGTAAGTCCCCAAACCCTTTAGAGCAGCAAACCAGGGCCTATCCAATAAAAAGAGGAGGTTTGGCGGAGTGTGCTTCAGAACGGGTAGAAGATTGTAATCTGTGCACATATGTCCGTTCTCCTCGCGAGCAAAAAGAATCGAATTCTCTCGTCTTCCTTCCTTGTCTGTTGTTTATTAAATGTTCTAGGTTGACTGAACCTGACAGTTTAGATGAGGTTTATATTTGTGTGTCTGCAAAATCAGCAGCATGCGTTCTGACAAGAATGAGGCAGCAAACGTCACATGAGTTGCAATTACCTGTACGTGGGCGACGGGTTCCCTCGCGCCTCGCAGTGCATCACCACTTTGTTGTCGCCGCCGGCCAACGGGAAAATCACATCATCGGGCTCCTGGAGGAAAATCGGCCCGAAGTCTTCGCTCTCTGCGCAACAGAGACGTGAGGAAATGAAAGAGAGAGAAAAAGGGGAGGGTAAATGCCATTATCACTACAGGAGGTCCGCTCGCTTCTAGCATTTGTTTACTTGAGCACGTCTCCAAACCGGGAGTCTATAAAGGCAAACATGCAACCTGTGAAGGAATCATAATGGAGAGCTGATTTTCATAACCCAGAAGAGCAATTTGCTGTGCTGCCAATATAAACCCTGGTGGTACTTGTAGAAGAAGCAGTAGTTGAGTACTAGTATCAGTCGTGGTAGCGATAGTCAGGGCCCGCTCTTTATTTGCCACTGACGAGAATTCTCGTCATGTAAAATGATGACACATTCTTCCAGCGACGGGAATTCTCATCAATTGTTGTTGTTGTTGTTTTTGGGGGGGTAATTGGCGGAATTAAAATAAATAAATGAATAACTACAGCCAGCAAATGGCAGCATTGTATCTTTTTGGGATGAGATGACGCAGCAACTTAAATGACATAACAACATGGCGGATCTTACAACGTTTTCAGCTGAAGGCGCCATATTGTATTTAAAAAGAAAAAACATGACTGTGGCTCATAGTAGCCGCCAGAGCTGGACTGGCACAAAAAAAAATTAAAATAAATTGGACCTGGCATTTTGATTTAGGCCCACCGGCCCGTTGTGGCCCGGCCCAGCCAGACTCCTGCCTAACATGTAGTTCTGCACTGATGTTTATTGAATATGTTTCAGTCTGTGATCTATATTCGAACTGGATTACCGTACTAGTCCCTCTAAATTGTGGGCCAGTCTCGGGGGAAAATGTAGGAAAATAATAATTAAAAAGCACTGCATCGGCCCCAAAAAGAGGCCAGTCCAGCCCTGGCACAGGGTCACCAACCAAAAAAGTCAATGTCAGTAATATAATAATATCTATAAGATATCCGGTTGAAAATGATTAGGAAGCTGCGATCAAAGTTTCAAGCTCTCAACATCACCTCTCAACAAGTAATCTTTCAACACTGATCTTTCAACTTTTCAGACACTGAAGAATCCTGTTTATTTGAACAACATCTGACTCAATGGACGAGAAGAAAAATAATTGCGCTTTCAGCACAAAAAGCACAAACTGCATTCCTTCTGACTGGTCAGCCAATTCCCAAGTGATTATTTGTCAGCAGTCGGCTATCGATTTGAACTGAAATCAAATTCAAGATGCTGGAGGTATTCAAACTTCAGGTAAAGTTCTGCTGTGGTCCGCCACCATTTTTTCCTCCTCCTTCTTGCGTGGCTGCAGTTTGTGGTGAATGTATGCGTCCGCACCCGTCTATCTCCCCCTGGAGATGCATAAAACGTTTGCTTTTCCCATTCCGAGCACAATTCACATAAAAATAAGAGCATCCGGTGACGAAGCAGCCACTTGAGACGGCCGAGCGACCGTGTTTGCATTTAAAAACTGTCAGATTTTTCTGTTTGTTTTCTCCCCCTCCACTGATCTGTTTGCAGAATCAACAGAAAACAGACAAGGTTTTTTATTTGTCCGCCTGGAAAATGGTCGCTCGAGCGCTCGTCCTGCAAATAGTCAGTGGCACACTGACAGGTATTTACTGATGATAACAAATGCTTGAAGCAAGCACAGCGAATACAATAACATTGCAATCGTCCTTAATCTCAGCCTTATTTTTGCGTCAGAGATTAACATCTAAAATGAAAAAGGAAACAGACGTTCCATTAGGTACACTAATCCAATAGGCCCAATCCTGTGGGATCCGATACAAGTGCAATATGGAAAATTCCACGACAAGACAATCATGATCACGTTTGCATGGACTCTTTTAAAAATCGGGTCTACTATCAATTATTCCATCGATTAATCGATTCCTCACCCCCGACCCCCCCCCCATATAATTTTTTTTTAAATGAACGGGAGTTGAATTTAGTGGCTATAAATACTCATTGTTCCTCATTTTCTGTAGACATATTACACAAACACCAACAAAATTAACCTATGCTTAACGATTAACGCTATTAGCATTAGCCCGGAATAAATTCAAATCACTTATTGTACTTTTCCTAAAAATCACTTCCTAGTCCAACATGTGAAAAATCAAAAAAAAAAAAAAACTTAAAAAAAATTATATTGCACAAACAGCAACAAAATTAGCCTATGCTAAACAATTAACAATCACAATTAGCATTATTAGCACCAATTTGATAAAAAAAAAAGATTTAAAAAAAGGTAAATGGAGTTAAAAAAATTAAAAAATTTGGGGGAGGGGGGCGATAAATTAATTGATGGAATAATCGATAGGCGAATCGATTTTTACAAAAGTAGTTAATGACAGCACTAGTTTTGTTACAAACATCAGACATGTAGTGATGCTAATTTTCTTCCTTAAAGAGACCACAAACAATAAGTGGCAATAAGTGTCTGAGCGGCAACATGAAATATTGGTTCCGTCAACTTCCAGGTGCCGCAAGTATGTTTTTTTTAATTATTAAAATAGCTTCGGCGCACGCATTTTTGTGTCAACCAATTTTTGTCGTCAACCAAACCGACTTGGTCGACTTTTTTTCTCAGTCCTAATCCCCAATATCGAGGGTAAAAATATGAATATTATCTTTTCAAATCGATCAGCAAATTCAAACTCTCTCAAGGACCCCCAAACTACGTCTCGCAGATCCCATCTTGCTTTACTGTACCTCCCGAATGGATAATTGGACTCACTAGACCTGCGACTCATTTCCAATTGAGCGTCACGGCCGACTGTCACTCACGCAGCGTGAAAATCACCAGACGCCCTTAAAGGGTACATGATGGCATGTCGGAAAAAAATCACGGCGGTCAAAAGAGCAGGGATAAAAAATCATGAGGAGAGGACGTTATCGGCTACTTCCGTCTGCTTTTATGCAGACGCTTGACATTTCCGTTAATTAAGCACTCCAGACGCAACGAGTATGATGCCATTAATTCGGCATTAACGGATCAATGTGTCATTATAGCCGCTCTAAATGAATTACTACGGCAGACGGGGAGATTTATGACAGAGCGCTTCCGGCCCCTGCTCGGACCGGCGCTGACAAAAAATATCCGTCATCTGGGCGGTTGTCGCGCTGACAAGCGGCGGCGGCGGCGGCGGCGGCCCATGATGGATGAGAGGGATTCAAATCCAGATCTTGGCGGCCAGCCCGCCAAGTTGGAGATAAGATGGCGGCAATGGTGCCAACTCAAAGGGATTGGAGAAGAATGCGCACGAAGATTACAACTTCCTGTTTGCAATGCTGAGCCATTTTGACAGAATGTCCAAAGTTGGGAATCATTTCACACTTAATAAAAGAAGATCAAATGTAATGTGCTTATTATTGGTAGCTTACGTTACACAAGAGGAAAGACGCCATCACTCTAAGGGGTCAGCAACATTTCCCGTTAAGAGCCATTTTAGGTCTGTCTGGAGATGCAAAACATTTGAAGGTTTTGATGAAGGAAACAGTGTGTTAGTGTTAAAGCTAATTGGTGCTGCACCAGAACAGAAAAATATGCAGCATCCAATATTTAGGCATTCATTTTCTTCTATTTCTGTTGTTGTAATTTCTCGTATTTCGTTTTTCATAATTTTTTTTTACTTTTCTGCTTATTTGACATTTTTGACAATTGTACGGTCATATGGTAATTTTCTGCCTCTCTTCTTCCTTTTTTGAACATTTTCTGGTTATTTTTTCAGCGTTTTAAAGCTATCAATTTTTTGACATTTTTGGCAATTTCATGTTTTATGGTAATTTTCGCGATTTCTTCTTCTTGTTTTTGATCATTTTATAGTTTTCTTTCCTGCCTTAAAAAAAAATCTGACCTTTTTGGTAATTCCAAAGGCATTTTATTGTAATTTTTTCCGCCTTTCGTCATTTGTTTTTGGACATTTCATGGTTACTTTTTGAATGTTTGCTTTTCTGCCTTATTTATTCAATTCTCTGACATTTTTGGTAATTTCATGGACATGTTATGGTATTTTTCTTCTTCTCTTCCTTTTTGGACATTTTATGGTAAAATTTTGGACAATATTAGGTGTTTTTTTTTTACTTTTAAATCTACCTTTCATCTCCTATTTCTGACAACTTAGAAAATTTGAGTGGCATTTTTTTTATCTTTAGTTATTTATTTTTTAAATCTAAAACATTAATTATTTTTAAAGAATAGGTTATCTAAAAAATAAAAATATTTTTTTTTTAAAAAGTATTAATTTGACATTTTCTCACATGTCTCTCTTGTTTAAACATTCTCAATGAAATAACATTACTGTAAAAAACAATTGCATGAAAACATAAAAAAAATGTTTTCACAAAACAGCGAGGCCGCGAAAAGTGAACCGCGTTATAACGAGGGAACACTGTACCTTAATTTTTTTGAGATTCACAGGGAGCCACTGGCGCAAAAGACAGTTAGCAGACGGCCAACTAAAAATCCTAATTTGCTCCTTGTCAATAGGCCAGCACACATTCAACGTCATAGATACTACAGTGTAGATACTACGTGAGGACGGCATCCCCAAGTGGTCAAAAATAATACCTGCACCTCACATGCAAATTCTATGTTGGTTTTACACTATATGCATAAAGCTTTAAAATGAATCCACTGATCTCGTACCTTCACTTCTGTAGTCCTCGTGAGAGCCGAGGAGGCTGAGCGCCGGATGCGGGTGATTGGCGAAGACGGGCCAGTCGGGCGACGGCGATAGCCCGCCGCCGTGCTGTTGTCGGTTTCGTCCACGGGGGTTGAGCGGCGATGACGAGCTGTCGGCTTTCATCCGGAGCACGGCGGCGTACGAGATGGGCCGTGCCGCCATTGCCCCTGACAAGTCTGCGATAAAGAAGTCAACCAGTGCTCATTTACAAACACAATGCAATATTACAGTTTGCCATCAAGCTTTTTGATTGAATCGACTACTATTTAAAAAAATAAAACCAAATTATACAATTTTGTTTATTAAACACATGTATCTTAAATCTATATAACAATGGGGAAAAAAATACACAAAGGACAATACAGTAAAATAAGATGCATAAATAAAAAAAACATTCGTTAAATGTTTTTATTCGTATTATATTCTTAAACACAAATTACAAGGAGTTTAGTGATTTGCGTGTAAACATGCAGTACATAAACAAGGAAGAAGAAATAAAAATGTCGATAAATGCAAATGACCACATTTCAATTTGTTTGAATGCAATACTCCACCATTTACAAACATAAGCAAATAAATAAATTTAAGTAAATACATTACTATAAAATTAATTTTGCAGGGCATCCAAATTTCATAAAAAACAAATAAATAGTTTTTTTCCCATAACAAAAAGCATGTTAGAGAGTGAGAAATATAAATATAAATTAACTTAATTATGAATACAAATTATTTAAAATTACAATTTTTTTAAATAATATTTTTCTGCACAAATTGCACTGAAGAGAAGAGAAGTTTAAACATTTTAAATGGATTAACTAATTTATATCAAAATGAATTCAATTGTATTGTTTCATATAATATTCTCCAGTACAAACTTGTCGTATCCTGTGTAAATAGTACATCAATTCGTTGAAAAATAAAAATGGTAAATTAACATTCACTTTAAATTACAACAATGAAACCATTATCAAATCACAAGGAAATATTTTAAATGATAAGTTCACTCGAACAAAACAATTCCAAACACTACAGTAGAATAAATAGATGAAAAGATGGTGAAAACGTTTTCCAGCAATTTCCTGCAATCTTGTGTGTTTTTAATACGTGTACAACGAATGCAGAAGCGACACCGTCTTTTCCCTCCCGGTATTTCGTTCAAGTGAAGCTTGAGGTCAAAACGAGCTTTTATGTCCAACGTCCGGCACCAAAACTTCCAAGCATCGTCATCGTCAAATGGAACATAATGGCAAGCAACACGTTGGACACCTTTTAACGGCGCCACTGAAATCCGTTCCCGAGTGGCATTGTGCCAAACGTGTTGTTTTTGCCACTCTAAATATAACACGAATAACAAGCGGCGCAACGTTTAATGCGGCTGGAAGACGAGCTGAAAAGTCACAGATGGTGCCGATGAGCGGCAGAACGCGGAACGCTGCGAGACAAATGCAAAAAGGCTCAGAGTCAGGGTGCAGCGAGAGTTGCGGGAAGGAGGTTGAGCGGGACGTGATTAGAACGCAACACGACCCAAGAAGTAATCTAAGGAGCCTCGGGGAGGATTCGGCTAAGAACAAAACAGAGCATGTGATTACTGCCTTACATGTATTATATGCAACAGACTACACATGGACAGAATGCAATCGTATTTAGACTAATAAATGTGGCTGATACCATTTTTTTTTTTTTGAAGGCAGATGCAATTCCAATATTTAGCAGAATAAAATTCAGATAACCGATCCATCCGACAATTAGTTCATTTTTGGTCTTTAATGCTTACAACAATAAAGATATGAATTAAAGCCAGAACATTTGACTGTTTTACACACACACAAAAATACAAAACGGCGGCTTTTTGCCAATTTTAACTCATTCACTGTTATTGACGAGTATAGAAGTCAAAAAATCATGTGAACTATTTCTATTAGTTTAACTTTTTTTTCATTTCATGTCATTTTTTTATGAAAACCTAGATTTTTTATTGTACATTTATAACAGATATAAAATTACCATGCGATTAATTAAGATTAAACGGCCCTTATTTATTTTTATTTTTTTAATCAGACCCGTCAGGCGATTACATTTTTTTATAGTAATTAATCACATGATTTCACTTAACAAACGATTAATCACACATTTTATATCTGTTCTAAAAAAAAAAAAAGTAATTCCTAGGTTTTCATACACTTGTTAGCAAAAGCGGAATTATTTTTTTTAAACTAATAGAAATAGTTCAAATGAATTTATGACGTCTATAGCCGTCAATGGCAGTGAATGAGTTAAAATTGGCAAAAAGCCACCGTTTTGTATTTTTTGTGTGTGTAAAACAGTCAAATGTTCTGGCTTTAATTCATATCTTTATTGTTGTATGCATTAAACTAAAGCAGATTTCCCATTTCTTTTAATCAACTGACAGACTCACAAGACAGCAAAGAAAAAAAAAACGTACTTTGTTTTAGTAAACCAACATAAATGCAGGCAGGAATTGATAGCCCCGACTTTGACTAAAACCAACATGCAAAAGTTGATCACTCATTTGTTTCAACAAAGTAACAGAGACTCAAAAAACAGACATAAGTCAATCGCCCTTACATTGTTTTAATGAAAACTCATCCTCGAGCAAAGACGATCGCCATAACTTGTCCTTGCTCCTTAAATATGATGTACAGTAGCTATGATACATTACAGTAATGCTGGTATATTAGAGGTCTATAATGTAGTATTCCGCAGGAGAATTCCAGACCAATTGCACGGCGCTTTCATAAATGGCTTCACTTGGCGTTGTATTTGTCGGTGATTTGCTCTTACATTTACGCTAGCCTGGATTAGATTGCCGCTTATTGCAACAACAAGAGCGATCCCATTTTGTCTCGGGAAAGACTTGCTTGGAAAAGGTCATTTGCTTTATTCGCAGCGAGAATGGCCGCCCGGGCTAAAGCTAAATCCTGACAAATAAATCGTACGTGAAGAAAGAAAAAAAAAAAAAAGAGAACAGCTTCTGTTGTTGGGCTATTAAAGCCCACGTCCTCTTACTCTTGTGAAGGCTGTTCCCTTCATCTGATAAAAAGCGATGACCCTCGTCGATCAGTACCTTTTCAGAAGCGGCGGCAAAGTGGAAAAAACGTTGATTGCGTTATAAAAGCGCACACCAGATTCATTTTGTGGCCATTGTTGACGAGAGAACGACTCAACACCGCCGTTATGTTAACATAATTGTCAATTATATGAGCCTGGTTATCATCGAACGAGCGGTTCAAAGCAATCAAGTACAACTAATTTATAAATATATATATTTGGAAACAGAAACTTGAACTTTCTACTTTTTAATTTGTTAAACTAGGATTGTTACAATTATTAACCTTCGGAGATAACGACACAACGGGAAGTGACCTGATTTCAACAGGAAGTGACCCGATTTCAACAGGAAGTGACCCGGAAGTAGCCTAACATCAACACGAAGTGACCTGATTTCAGGGGCTCCGCGTGAGTTCGCTCCCCTGCCTGGGAGACCATATATGTGTGTGAGTGCACCAAAAAAGAAAAAAAAAAGGAAAAAAAAGTAACCTGATTTCAACAGGAAGTGACCAGGACGTAACCTGATTACAACAGGAAGTAACCTGATTTCAACAGGAAGTGACCCGTAAGTGGCCAAATGTCAACCTGAAGTGACCAGGACGTAACCTGATTTCAACAGGAAGTAACCTGATTTCAACAGGAAGTGACCCGTAAGTGGCCTAATGTCAACCGGAAGTGACCAGGACGTAACCTGATTTCAACAGGAAGTGACCCGTAAGTGGCCAAATGTCAACCGGAAGTGACCAGGACGTAACCTGATTTCAACAGGAAGTAACCTGATTTCAACAGGAAGTGACCAGGACGTAACCTGATTACAACAGGAAGTAACCTGATTTCAACAGGAAGTGACCCGTAAGTGGCCTAATGTCAACCGGAAGTGACCAGGACGTAACCTGATTACAACAGGAAGTAACCTGATTTCAACAGGAAGTGACCCGTAAGTGGCCTAATGTCAACCGGAAGTGACCAGGACGTAACCTGATTACAACAGGAAGTAACCTGATTTCAACAGGAAGTGACCCGTAAGTGGCCTAATGTCAACCGGAAGTGACCAGGACGTAACCTGATTACAACAGGAAGTAACCTGATTTCAACAGGAAGTGACCCGTAAGTGGCCTAATGTCAACCGGAAGTGACCAGGACGTAACCTGATTTCAACAGGAAGTGACCCGTAAGTGGCCAAATGTCAACCGGAAGTGACCAGGACGTAACCTGATTTCAACAGGAAGTGACCCCGAAGTGACCTGATATCAACAGGATAACCGCACAAATGATTGCGTGTCTTGTGCCAAACCATAAGCGTCTGCCGTTCAATTATTTTCCCTCTAGACTAAAGAAACACAAGTACGTTTTCACTTATGATTAGCACATTTAGCATGTTTTGCTAGTCAATTGACAAGGTAAGCAACATATTGTGATAGCGTGTTTAGCTGGGACTGTCTCGACGTTGGGCCATTGTGTCCCGGATCCCGGCAGATTTTGCCAGTAACGTTATTTTGTCCATTCTTTGGGCCATGCGAATGTCCATCACACGGTTGTCATCGCGATTCATACGACTCATCTAACTACGACTAACAAGCATGTTGTGGGCATACCAGATCGACTTCCTGTTTCCGTGTCAAAGAATCATAGGATATGTAAAACTTGGATAACGGTGAGTGCGCTGTTGAACTGTCAACAAAGATAGCATTTAGCATTAGCTATAGCAATAACACAACCACCGGTCACCACATTGACTAGAATTTATTGTATATTTGATTTCAAGGGAAATTGTAGCGTCTTGGTCTTTCATTTTGAAAATGTGGTCACCCTAAGATAAATAAGTGACACCATTTTTGGTGTCACCTTTGCAGTCAGCTTCAGTATCTAATATAAACTCGTACTTATTAAGTGCAGCACGTGATTACTTTTCCACCTCTGGATACAACGCACGATAACATGCACCCTTATAAGGTCAGCATTAGCCAAAGCACACCAAAGCGTCTTGAGGCGCTGCGCTTGGCATGCAAATTAGCCGCAACGGCGAGAGGTGAGGCTAAGGCGAGATGGCACGTCGGGGTAGACCCGGGGACAAGATTGGCGGGAATGTCACACAGTGGCCCCGACTTGTTCGCGGCACCAGACTTGGGAGCCAAGAATTAATGGGAATAATGTACAGTAAGTACGTGAGACCCTGGCGGGGGCCCGAGCAGACGAGAATGATTAGTCGACGGAGCGTGAGATTAATGAAGACCTTCACGGGGGAGATTCTATTGACTGAGGCTGATTAGGCTGGAGTACATTTATTCAGTGAAATATCCTCCATAGAGTCGACGGCCGCGAATCATTTTCGTTTTCATCTCAGCTGCTCGGCTGCTAAAATCTTTTAACTTGATCCTCCAGCTTGCTTAAAGGTTGCCCCGGTAACAAGTGACGGGTCTTTATTTTGCAGCCAGGCTTCATGAGGCCGAGCCAAAACACACACGTGGGAATTTACAATAGGGGACATGAGAAGGCAAACATATTTTAACAGCGAAGACGAGGGCAGGTCACACTTTCGTTGCTGTGATAATCGCATGAGCAAAAACCTCAGGACTTTGAACCTCATCTTCGTGAGTAGTCGCTCTTACTTTGTTTTAATAAACGTGCTAGCAAAGAGTGACAAGGCAGCAAGGGCAAAAAGTTGTTAGCACTTACTTTGTTAGAACGGAAGTAGATAGCTCCTACTTTGTTTTTAGAAACTGATGTACAAACAGAAAAGAACAAGACTGTCATGGTACAAGTCAATCGCCATTACTTTGTAAAAACCTTCAAACTCAGGCCATATACAAGAAAATATGTCAGTTTTAAAAGATAAATTAAATATCATTATTTAGTTTTAATAAACCAACATGAAATGACCACAAGACAGAAAAAACATACAAATGTATTGGCCTTACTTTGTTTTAAGCCCTAAAGCAAAGATCACATGACGGAAAGCACAAAAGTAGATCATTCAAACTTTCTTTTTAAAAACAAACAAACAAGTAAAGAGAACCAATTTTTAAAAAAAGTCACTCGCAGATAAGCTAAGACTCACAAATCAGCGAACAAAAAAATCGATCTCTTAAACTTTGATTCCGGCCGAGACCAATTTGCAAAGACTCACAAGACAGCAAAGACAAAAGCCGATCGCCCTTACTTTGTTTTAATAATCCAATTGTCAAAGACTCAGAAACCACCAAAAAAAAGATGCCGACTGGCCTTACTTTGTTGTAATCCACTGACATGCAAAAGACAAAAGTCCATCTCCCTTACAGATGAACAAAGACAAAAGTCGACTGCCTTTATTTTGTTTTGATTAACAGGACCACAAGACAAAGACAAAATCCGATCACTCTTCCTGAACATAGAGACGGATTTTTCTGGAACTTTACCATCCCTCCCGGTTCATACTGGTGTCCGTGTTTAATAGGATGTAAGCCTACAAACGTTCCCAGCGGTGATATTATGCATTTGCATATTCATATATTCTGAATATTTGATGAAGAGATGTTTTAAGGGTTTCAATGTAGAATTAGTTTCTGCATGTTAGACAAACATGGCAGCAGCACCTGCCGTAATATTTGGTTCATGTCTGCATCTTTCTCTAATTGGCTGCAGGCTGTGTGTGGCTCATGAAAACATCCTTTTAACCAACACTGGCATCGGCACACACACACACACACACACACTCCAAAAAAATGTCAAATTCTGAATCCAAAGCTGATTTGATTTCCTGGGCTCAAGTTGTGAGTACAAGGGAGCTCCTGCCAATTGGAGGAAGGCCACCACTCCCTGATGGTGCAACCAAAAATAGAACCCATCCAGTCAGGATGGTAAAGTGTGGGGAATTGTGACCGAGTTTTCATTCTATGCCTCAGGTTAAGCTCATAAACAAAGAATAATCTCATGACAGTCATTAAAAACACTAAAGAAAATAATTCATGTAATAAAGAAACTGCTGTAATATTAACAATGGGCTTAAAATATGCCCCCCCCCCCCCCACCAAAAAAAAAAGAAGTTTGGATAATGGTGAGTGCACTGCATTGGCTTGGAGTCAACCAAGATAGCATTTAGCATTAGCAATTGATGCGCTTGTCGGCAGTACAACAATCCGCACACCCCAGCAAAGATTGACCAGTAAGGAAATTTGGTGAAATTATAGCGTCCCACGTTTTCAATTTAAGACAGATAGCTATCTAGCTAGCAGCTATAGCTATCATAGCTATCTAGCTAGCTATAGCTATCATAGCTATCTAGCTAGCTATAGCTATCATAGCTATTTAGCTAGCTAGCTATAGCTATCATAGCTATCATAGCTATCTAGCTAGCTATTATAGCTAGCTATAGCTATGTAGCTAGCTATAGCTATCATAGCTATCATAGCTATCATAGCTATGTAGCTAGCTATAGCTATCATAGCTATCTAGCTAGCTATAGCTATCATAGCTATCTAGCTAGCTATCATAGCTATCTAGCTAGCTATAGCTATCATAGCTATCTAGCTAGCTATAGCTATCATAGCTGGCTAGCTAGCTATAGCTATCATAGCTATCTAGCTAGCTATAGCTATCATAGCTATCTAGCTACATAAATAGCTAGATAGATAGATTTGAAAAAATCCAATGAAAGAAATACATTTTGACACTCAGGATTTTTTATATTTCATATACTGTAGCTACTTTCGATAACATCAGAAGGATACAAAATATCGCGTTATGTTTTTTGTCCATCTTTTGTATTGGACTCCATCCAATTGCACAGGTGCATGCGCAGTTAAGAGTCTATCAGGGCAATATACTCATTTCATGTGTAGTACATCAAAATCCATCAATTTTCCCACAGCATATTTGTGGCGAATGACACCTTCGCCCTTGGTCAAAGTGGCCTCATGCATCACCTATGCGGCGCAACGCATCTCAATTCCCTGGAATCCACTTCTTTGAAATGGAGACACCTCCGAGGGACAGCTGAATTATACTTCTACACTCGACACTGTGGTTCAATCAGCATCGTGCGAGAGAAGAAAATGGCCCCGATGTCGCCGCCTCGCCGGCCCACTTTTTAAACATGAGCGAGCCACACTAAAGCCCCCCCCCCCCCCGCCCTCCCTCGCCGCCGCGGTACACTTGCTTATCTGCAGAAATGGAAAAAGGAGCAGATAGCCGAGAGAGGGAGTCAAATTATAATTCGGAACGGAAAGAACAGAGGCGCGGCTGTCCTCAAAAGTGGGCATCTTTTTCAATGTTCCGCGAGAACAATGGGGCAATAATCCATTACACCAGACGTCATGTCAAAAGTATCGCCGCGCATAAAAGGCGGAATCACACCCTCGGGGGCGTCTGAAGTGGCACGCTGAAGCCCGTCGAGCCTTTGTGACAGCTGTTGCTGCTAAACTCAGCACAAAAGGAGGCGCTTTACCATTTCAGAGGAAAGGGGTCCTCACACTTTTGGGGTGCAGGGACCCCTTAAAGAGAAGTTGTTGTTTTTCCCAAGGACACCTCATAATCCTACGACGGCGCATCAGGGCCACGTCTAAATATCTTGCATTCGCAATTTGAAGCGTTGGATACTGCCAGCGACAAAGACGCCTCGCTTTGCGAAAGGTCCACACCCTGATGATCAAGCATTTAAGTTCAATTGTTAAAATGCATATTTACTTGTACATTTATGTTTCCAAAATTATTATTTACACGTCCATACATTTTGTTATATTTTTTGCACAAGTAGCTAAATTGATGTGTCGAATCTGCTGCTCTCTGTCATTCACTTGCATTTAACTAAAGTATGCTAGCTTCTGATTGGTTAGTCTTAGTCAACTCGCTCTAGCTGCCGTGTATGACGAGTAAAGTTTTAATTAAGAATGAATCTGTGTCCGTCTTTCCATTTTATAAACAGTGTCCCAATAACCACCAACGAATTTTCTCACATTAGACCATAGCTATGCTACGTGCACTTCTCGTAAGTTTCTGATTTTTTTTTTTTTTCACAAATTTGCCACTTTATAAAGTAGCAAATTTGCGACTATAAAGTGGCAGAAATTTGGGAGTTTTTTTTCTCTGAATATTGCCCCCCCCCCCAATTTTTATTTTATTTTTACGTGGCCCTGATACGCCCTCTTATCCATGGACGCCTTAAAGAGATTTTTTTTTTCCAAAGGACACCTCATAATCCTAATGCCAATTAAATATAACTTTAAGAGCCATGGGAAATCAGTTGTCAGTTGTCAAACAATGACAAATTTTGAAAAAGTTGGAATCTTCCAAAAATGTGGTTATATTTTTCCAAGATAAAGTCGTAATATTCTGAGCCAAAGCAAAAAATTAGAAAGGCGGTATTCTGGATAAGAGATGCAAAATTAATCAGAAATGGTGTGATTAGAAAATGCGAATTTTCACTGGACAAAAAACTAAACAACAAAATAATCCTTCACTGCCACATTTGCTGAAAACTTGCGACACTTTCCCCCCATTTCAGGAAATTGTCACACTACTTCTGACGGTGGCGTCGGAAAGTGACAAAATAGATCCCTGGTTTCATTTTTCTTCAGCCGAGTCGTGTGAGGCGGCCGACGGCGAGACGGATCAATGCGTCCGGGGGCAGACGGGTCTTTAATAAGAAAAAGCACACGAACGCCAACCCGTTGACTTTATTCCGTTTCATTGTTTATCAGTCGCTTGTTTTCAGCGCTGCTACCTTAAAGCAAAAATACGATCGATTCTTTTTCTTTCTTTCTTTTTTGCATTTGGTGGAGGAAGCTGAGGCCAAACGCAAAAACCATGACGATTATTTTCAGGCACACTTTGACCGATCACTCTCTCCTCTGTCATAGCTCGTCTTCGATTGATTTTTTTTTAAATGGTATTCAAGATTTTAGCGAAGATCAATGCTGATTTTAATGCTACATATGCTTCTTATCGGCAAGGTGCGGGTCAGGGCGAGAATCCTGTTGATTTATTGACGATTTAAGGGGTACGATGAAACGAGCATACGTTGCACATCGGCTGTTGAAGGATGGATGAACTTATTTAGTGGATACATGTTCAGAATAAAAATATATACAGTATGTGCACAGGTGCATCAATAAAATAGAATACTGTGTTATGTTTTGATTGTTATTCATTTCGATGATCATAGTTTACAGGCAAAAAATATATATATACGGAAGAGGATTAGGGCCAGTGAAGAGAAAAAAAAGGGTTGGCAAGATTCTCCCTTTATTCTCAGAATTCTGACTTTCTGACTTTAATGTCAGAATTCTGACTGTGACGTAAAGCTATCATCCTCCAACGCCACGCAACACCCCCCCCCCACACACACACACACAATTCATAGCTCTACGTCACAAACTCAGAATTCTGAGATTCAAGTCAGAATTCTGACTTTTCTGAGATTTAAGTCAGAATTCTGACTTTTCTGTGAATAAAGTCAGAATTCTCACTTTAACCTCAGATTTCTTTTTTTTTTTACTCTTTAAAGTCAGAATTCTGTAAAGTCAGAATTGTGAGATTAAAATCAGAGTTCTGATTTTAAAGTCAGAATTGTGAGATTAAAGTCAGAATTCCGACTGAAGTAAGGATTAGGAAGTAAATCAAAATTCTCACTCTAAAGTCAGAATTTTGAGAATAAAGTGAAAATCCTGCCAACCCTTTTTCTTCTTCTCTTCACTGGCCCTAATCCTCTTCCGTAAAAATTCAATATTGCAAGAATTCAAATTTTTTTTTATGTTTATGTTTAAGTTTTAGTTTGATATTACATAAGAAACAAGGAAGATTCTTTTCAATCCTGTATAGAAAATAGGCGGGAATTCTAAAGTATGTTCCCGTGTTTCATGAATCTGTGTAAATCTCACTTGTTAATTAAACGACAAAAATAAACTTTTCCCCCATTTTTATTGAGGCTCCCGCATATAAGGAGTTGAATATGTAGAATACGCCCAATATTTGAATAATGATGGAAACGCATATGACCACCGTGGCTTCAATTTTAGGCGGCAATTCTCTATTTCCTTCATATACATGTAAATGTGTAATATGCAATTTTCTCCTCAGCCCTCAAATGCGCACACAAGAAGCCCCCCCCCCCCCCCGCACCCTCATTTGCATAAGACATGTCGTGGCGTGAGAATCTCACGGCCGAAAGAGCGTCAACACGCGGCGCCTTCCCCCACAAACCAGATTATTTGGCGTGACGGCGGCGAGCCTCTCTTACCTGAAAGGCCACTGATGACAGAGAGGAGGAGAATTGGTTTCCATGGTGACCCCATACTTGTTGAGGAGGGTCCCTTCAGCGAGAAGGTCAGCGGCTCCGCTTCTTCATTAAAGCTGCGCCTGCACGTAAACACACAGAAAATGGCAACACGCTTAACATGCAACGCAACTTGGACACGCAATGTTTGTTCACGACGAGATGAGGGAACGCGCGGATGTTTTGCAGCATTTGCAATGTCGACGATCACATGCCCCCATGTCATCTTTTAATCTTTACTTAACAGCAAATTTCACTTGATAGTAGGGCTGATTTTTTTTTTTTTTATTGAATTCATTCACGGTTACAGTACATATCTCAATATAAACTTAAAGGGATACAAAAAAAAGTTCATATTTTGTATTTGTCGAGAATGAATTTGGCAACTTCATTACTTTTCATGTACAAATAAATTTGGCCACTTGACTAAAATGACATCGCAGGTGCTCAGGAAACAGGTAACGACCGATCGTGTCTCACCTCTTACCTGAGGTTGGTCATATGATGCTAGCAAACGGCCACAAGGGGGGCGGCTAATATCGGCATCAGCTGCCGTCAAAAGTAACAATATCTTGAAAAAAGGGACCGATACTGATACCTGGTATTGGTACTCGCCTATCCCTAAACAAAAAGGTCCGAGAATCATCTGCATATAATGTTAATTGAATACTTAAGTAAAAAGCTTTCTATAGTTTTCTACATTAAATAATGTTGTATGCAAAATAAAATTAAAAAAATGGAAATGTAATACTTAAGTTAATGAAAAAAAAAAGAAGTATTGTATTCACACAAGCTGGCCCCGATGCATATGGACTGTGCCTCAAAATGTAATTCTATGAAAATCAATTTTGTCACAAACCAGTAAACAGCTATCAAAACAATACGCTCTCTCAAAAAAAAAAAAAAAAAAAAATCCTTTGAAATGGTAGTAAAGAAAGAGGCAATTTCGCAATCACGCCGTGGATAGTGGACACAGATGAGCCATTGTTTCCTGACCTTTTTCGTCAATCATCTCTGTCACAGTCTGTGTTTATCTCTAATAAGGTGCAACATGTATACTCTCTCGCTCGCATCTCTCCTCCCTCGCGCCGTGATTGGGTTCGCAAGGAGAACGCCGAGGGTTGAGGCAAGCATGTCCACATGCAGCAGGAGTTGTCCCGCATTTATCATTTATGGAAGCAGGGAGCTCGCCTCACCTCGACTGCCCCCCCCCCCCACCATCCCTCCCCCTTTTCTTTCCCCCAGTGCCGCACTGCTCTACTTCTGCCTCGGATGCTTTGATAGCAATCATACGGATCGAGATGGTAGCCCTTGAATTACTCGCAATTGTTTTGTCCATCCTGCTGCGAGCGGTTCCTCGCTGGATACACAGACTGGATGAATTATTATTGGCCGGTACACCAAAGCCGGGTTGGATGTCTTGGTTGTCAAGTTTCAATCTAGTGGGTAGGAAAGGAGCAAAAGGCAAAACATTCAACTTTGGTGTACACAAGAAGACAATTTTTGTGCCCAGCACAGCCGATTTATAAATGAAATATGACATGCCTGCGCCGGGATCATATCCACACATCCTGCGCCACAACTTAGACATGGTTTCACCTGGTCTAGTCTACTTTTTGTCATCAAATTGTCAGGTATGTCAAGGGTGTGTAAAAGAAAATGCCAAGCAAGACGTAATGCAGTCTACCAAATTCCCAAACATGATAAACTAGACTTGCCCCCGGAGTGCAAAAATGGAGATGCGCTATTTTTATGCCGAACACACGGGTGCTCGTATACAAAAATAAAAAAAATTTAAACTGCAAAATGTGTGCTAAATTATCCAATAAGTGTGTAGAATAGGAGTGTCATAATTAGTGTGTTAATTTTAACTTAATTTAAAGTTCCTTTAATCATTAAAGGCAATATTAGTGGCATAAAAGTTTAATGACACAAATATTTTGAACGCACTATTAATAACCAAATTATTAATTATATGATATTATATATAATTATAATTTGTATATATAAATATAAATATTAAATATAATATATAATTTGTAGAGACTGGGGTCAAGTTGTATAATACAATTTTAAAAATGTGCATAATTTCACAATTTACTTCATGTTAAAGATTTGATCTTAGCTCTTAATATGAAAAGAAAATGCACTTAGCTGTCACCAATGTCTTACAAATGTAATTATGCCATCTAGTGGCAGAAAAATAACCTCAACACAAATCATTATCACCATTTTTTTTTTACAGTCCAGTACTTCTTTTTAATTTTAACTATTAGGCAGCCATATTTCTATTTCTGTTTAGCATTTTTTCCACTTTTATGATGAGTATGAAAACTATTGACGTTATTCGATTAATCATGATTAAAAAAATTAATCGCCTGGCAACCCTAGTGTAGAATAAAATAGCCAGGCAAGTCCAAAATTTCCTTTCCAAGGTGGAAGAACCATTTAGAAAAGTTTCACCTTTAATTCCTTTATTGATTAAACACGCAAACCAAATGTTACCATCGCAGTTGTAATTAGTTTTTGCGTATAAAGTATTTAAAAAAAACTCTTTAAAAATATATATAAAAGGAAAATCCGGGCTGGTTTGGTTGAAATGAAAGCAATTTTCAGTGTTGAATACATAATCTGAATAATCTGATCTGACTACATGTACTGTTGCAGCCCTAATAACCACCAACACAATATTTTGTTTTGTTTTTGTTGTTTTACTGATTCAACATGTCATCATCATTGCTCTCATTTTTTTTATTATTATATTCCCGCTAGAGTAGTGAAGTTGTCAGGAGACCAGAGGAAGGATCAAAGGAAAGCAAAAAAAAAAAGAAGTGAAATCCAGCACCAACCAGACACCACCTGCCACCCACAGGGTTACAAAACCTGAACCAACACAACCTTACAACAACAACCGGCCCAACAAACCTGCACATAGGCTTAACATAATCAGTTTTGGGCCTCTAAGCGATGTCACGAGAACCCAAACGACGCGGCCCACATCTTCAGGCGGCAGCTCAACCTTCCATTCAGTCGGAAAAAAAGCTCTTACTTTCAATCCAGTTGTGTCCCAAAAAAAGTGGAAGGAGAAGGGCGAAGGGCGAGGTGACGCTCAGTGGCTGTGTAATAAATCAAAGCCGAGCGGACAACTGTTACACTCGTTAGTGTGGCCGCCAGCCTCCTTGACACCGTCGGAAGAGCATGTGAATAAAAGGCGTTGTCACTCAAAGCAGGATTGTCTCCACCTTGACTCTCACATACAGTGTGAAAATCAGCTTCATCATTTTTTTTTTTTATTTTTTTTAATGGCGATTAGCTACCTCTGCGTCTTCATGGCGTCAGCAGCGCTGAAACCGCTGACCCGTTCGGACAAAACAATCGGAGTGGAAGAAAAGGACGTGAGCGATGTGAAGAAAAATCGCAATGATTGGTCAAATTGGGCGAATACGATGGATTGCGTTCTCGCTTGCCGGGTTTCGATGTGACCTCGGGAATTGTGAGAAATGACACCCCCATGCTGAAAACAATGTTTGTTTTTCATCCCAATGGGCAAATCATGTGGATATTAATGCAGACATCTTTGTTTGTCAAGAAAAGTTTTCAAAGTAAAAAGGAAGAAAATGATGAGACCTCCGCCAAGGCAAAACACTCTCAATATTTGGATGATTCAACTTTATACTGGATCGTCTATATGTCAGTGTTGGTTTTGACATTCATTATTCAATGAAAAAATGTTGGAAAATGCTCAAAAAATATTTTTTAACACATTTAAATTTGCGATTGTGAACCTTCATCAAGATTTGCACCAATTTTGAGTCATTTTGTGGATTCTGGATAATACATACAAACTATAATGACAGTTTTGGAGCAACATCACATTTGACATCTACATAGATACCATCTTCTTGCATAAACAAGGTGAAGCCCCCCCACCCAAATTGTGATATTATTTCGGAATACTGCTCACTGACAAACACAACAAACACACAATATAACGAGACTAAGTGCAAATTTCTGCAGAAAGTGCATAGGAATGCTGAAAGCTGAACGCTAAGATGAATGCTTATGAAGTAAATTGAAAGATAAATGATGTGAAAATGACAAAACATGAATTGCAATTGAAAGATAAATGAATAAAAAGAACACTTTTTTGAAAGCAAGTTGAAATTTACATGGAAAAGTGTTTTCGGAAAGTACCTTCTGTTCATTTAGATGGAAAAGTGGAAATGATGATATCCAATGGAAAAATGCACACACAAAAAAAAAATCACTCAATAGCGCCACCCTGGCATGCAGTACCATCAATTCATTTAAATGGAAAAAGGGAAAATAATGATATCCAATGGGAAAATGCAAATATATATATGTACATAAGAATCAATGTTTCAATGTCTGTCCCATTGAAAATGAATGGAGAAAAAGTTGATATTAAACATGAAATTATGCAAAAACTGTAAGTAATGTAGAACCAGATGATATTTTCCCAAGATGGCGTGAATTTTTTTAATCAAGTTGAAATTTGAACGGCGTGATTTGGAACTTCAGAATTATTATGTGGAAGTTATCGCACGGCAAAAAGTGTGGAGAATAAAATATGAGTATCGTAAAGTGTGGGAATTATTATTATTATTATTATTATTATCTGAAGCAATTAAAAAAGTTCTAATCTAATCAGCATCCCATAAATCTCTGCATTAGATGCCCACCCACGCCGCATCAGAGTGCGTGAAGCTGTCACGGAACGCCGTCGATGTCGTACAACGTGTGAAGTCTCTCCCGCGGAATAATTTAACATCTCCGGGTTTGTCTGTCTCGCCGATTATGCAAAGCTACGTCACGCGACATCAAATTCCTGGAGCAGATTTAGTTCCTGCTGCGAGCTGAATCTCGCCGCAGCTATCAAATGGCAGAGTGTGGCCATCTTTAAAAAAAAAAAAAAAAAAAAAAAGTCCATATGATCATTAAGTTGACTTTTGAGGCCCGCATCCCACGCGCAATTATCCCCGGCGCTCATCCCCGTCGCTAACGTCGGCCGTCTGGGCTCTCTCGCCGCCACTTTTTCACCCCTCAATGCTTTTAATTGTCCCGCTGACCTCAATCAAAAGACAATTACCGAAGGGGAGCGCAGCGCAGGCAATTATCGTTTCTGCCATGACACCCGGAGATTACACGTGTGGCAATCCGAGCGCCCCAACGGTGTGCCTCGAAAGGTCCTAAAGAAAGGTGAAGATGCTTCAAATGGACACTTTTGCGTTTGAAGAATCTTCAAAATGATCATTCGTTTCTGCCCGCATTTGACGGCGGAGGCATAAAAGCGTCACAATTTTGCATCATCCATTCATCGAGGATGCTTTGCTTCTGACTGGGGCTCATTAATTTTAATTTCCAACTCAGCAGTTAGTCAAAGTAAAAGCCTTGGAATTTGCTCATAATGGCTGACTTCCTCTTCAATACTGAAGATGAGTTCTTGGGACTTCAGGTATACATGTCCACCCATTTTCACACTCGTAAACAGAGGTGTCAAACTCCGGCCCTGGAGGGCCGAAATCCTGCAGGTTTTGGAGGTTTCCCTCTTCCAACACAAGCTGATTCCAATCAGCAGGATCGTTATCAGGCTTATGCAGAGCTTGCTGATGAGCTGATCATATGTCAGCTGTGTTGGAGAACGGAAACATCCAAAAGCTGCAGGATTGCGGCCCTCCAAGACCGGAGTTTGACACCGATGCTCTAAAACATTTGGGTTAAAAAATATGGACACACCCACTTTTTACGCCTTAAACTTTGGAGGGGGGGTTTCTACCAAATGGCCTAAATGTGTGTGTGTGTGGATGGGGGGGGGGGGGGTATTTGAAAGAAGGAAAGAAGAAAAAAATTAAAGAGGGAAAAAAGGAAAATTGGAAAGATGGAAAAAGGGAAAGAAAGAAAGGAAAAAGGGAAAGAGGGAAAAAGGGAAAGAAAGAAAGAAAGAAAGAAAGAAAGAAAACCCGGAAATCCTTAAATAAATGGATCGGACCATTTTTGACCCATCTGGGTTATTTTTTTAACCCAAGTGTTTTTAGAATGGTAGGAGCCCTAAAATACAACAAAAATTTTCTTTTTTTTTCTTTTTTTTTGTCCAGTTGGCACAACAGGGTGATCGTCTGGGGGTCATGTTTACACTCTAAACACTATGTCAATATGAGTCAAATCAACAACGGACCGATCCACTGTTTGGGTTGTGTCAAATTGACTCAAGTAGTAGACTTGTCCATTTTTAATACCCAAATTGGGTTTTTATTTGTTTGTCATAGGGTCCCTTAAAATACAAAAAAAATGCCTGTGGGAAAAAAAGTATATTTGTATCCGTTTCCAGCAATTAGCATGAGAATATAGCTAGGTTTCATCCTTATTCAAAACAACCTGTTGAAAACACTGGCAAAAAAAGCTTGTTGCAACATGAACCTGGCTGATTTCTTATACTCTGCTGCCACCTGCTGGACATTTTTCGTAACAACTACCATTGCTTTTAAGCCACCTCTTCATGTCAGAAGCTGTATCAAAGCCTTCTGTATGCTCTAGCATCAAAACAAAAAAAACAAATACGTTTTTGGGGGAATGCAGGACAAAGTATTAAAAAACGTATTCATACATTTTTGTATTTGAATGAGTTCAGGTACGATAGAAAGCAGAAAACTGCGAAGGCAGCGCATAAGATCATCGGCTGCCCTCTGTCCTCCCTGATGGACATTTAGACGCCATGCTGCCTCAGCAGAGCAAACAACATTACCAAGGACAGCTCTCACCCTGGCAGTGACCTCTTTGACCTGCTCCAAGGAGCGACAAGTGTAGTAAAAAGTGTTTTTTTTCCCCCTCCTCTTCCAAAAAACTGACGACAGCCTTAAAAAACCTTCACCCCTGTGCATTCGTATCCACCTATTGTGCAATATTCATTGTGCCTGTATTATCTTCTTGTTGCATTATTACTTATCTTCGGTAGTAAATATTTATAATTTATAGAAGATAATTGACACCATCCATCAATTTTCATAAGTGCATATCCTCATTACGAGGTTCATGGTTCACGGTCGCCAGTCAATCCCAGGGCGCGTCAAGCATTCACACATATGGACAATTAGGGTCCTTAATGAATTGGAACGTGGGAAGGGGGGGGGGGGGGGAACGACAGAAACTCAGAACTCTGAGGTGTACCTAATGTTGTGGCCAATGGGCGTACCGTACTGTGTATGCATTGGATGAAAATTATTCTTCTTAGAGACAAAAGTCAAATGTCAGTTTTTACCCAATTCATGCGCAGTTATCCAAAAATGGCGCGAAAAATCTCACGAGAAAACGGCATTAACTGTTCTAATTGATATTTAATGCATTACTTCTCACAGTTCATAGTTCAAAGCGGATAATTCACTTGTTTTTTTCATTGGGAAAAAATGAATTTTAAACGTTTGGAAAGCACACGTGTCAAATGGACCGTTTAAAAATATACAGATTTGTTTTTAATTGACATTTAAAATGAGTCATTTCGACCCACAACATAACAGTTGTTGAGTTGTTGTTTTCCATCTCATCGCTTTGTTGTTGTTTTTCCCAAAAAGCCTCTTTTTGAATACGTTCATCCAACGAATACCACCAGGAAAGGCAACAATGTAACCTGGGTCAATTTGGTTAGAGCCATGTCTGAAACTGGAAACAAAAACAAAAATAAATAAATACATAAATAAGCATCGTCTATCTCATGATTCTGACCACGGTCCAAGGTTGAATCGACCTTAGTGTATGTTCAAAACAAAACTTTTGCTTTACGTATGAAATATGAAACATACCAGGAGGGTTCAAGAAGTTGTTTTTGCATCTCACTGCTTTGTATTTCTTCCTCGGACTCGCGTTTATTCGCTCCCTGACGTAAAGTTAAATCCGTTAGCCTAAAAGCATATTTGCCAAAGTCAACGTCACACAAAACTTGCGAAAAAGTAAAAACTAAGTTCTGTTTTTTGTTTTTTTTTAAATTGCCTTTAGAACGTGAAGACTTCCAGGTAATGGGAATCAGCAAAGGTTGAGTCACGGCGACTGGACATCGTTTGTTGAATATGCAGATTTTTGCCTTTCTTTCAGAAAACATTAACTGAGAAAAAAATGCTATTCGGTGGACAAAAGGTTAAAAAATAAATAAATAAATACAATTCTCTCTGCAAAGACCACTATGAAGCAACTGGAGGCATCTTTTCCCTCTTTTTTTTTTTTTCTTCCTTGCTGTAAATAAATCACCGTGTTTTTTTCCTCCCAGGAGAGCGCAGCGCATATACACAATATGTCGAAAAACACTCTCTCAGGGAAAGAATATCCAAATGGTGAGAGCTGCAATTTTCCCATGAAGGCGCAATTCCGTATGTGACAACTTGCCATTACCGGTGAAGTATTGTGGCACAACAGGAAAGTGTCCTCCTACAAATCATATAGACGATATGAAGAGGAGCCGGCTTGCATCGCATCTATTTTGCCTTAAAACGTAAATAGGAGCGCCAGCCGCCGCTCATGCTTAGAGAAAATAAATTGCGGGAAACAGTCTAACCGTGCCAAAACATGTATTCAGGCTGCTTGAATAACAAGGGAGCAGTCGAGGAGGATGTGCCGATGCGTCACATGATGGACTGAACAGTCTGTCGGAACATAAACCTACACAAGATACGTACATGCCACGTGAATATACAAGACAGTATGCAAGTATCTTTATGCGTAACATTAGTGCACCGAGTGTCTCATGAGAGCTAAGCCCAAAGTGATTGATGCTACTAGTAGCGACTAGTGTTTTTTTGTTTTAATTTTTTGTTTTTTGGGGGGTTTATTTGTTCGTTTGTTGTTTTTTTTGGGGGGGGAGGGTGTTTTTGTTTTGTAGTTTTTTTTGTTTTTGATTTATTTAGTTTTTTTATATAGTTTTTAATTTTTGTATTTTTTTGTTTTGTTGTTTTATTTTTTGTATTGTTTTTTATTTTGTTTTTGTTTTTTGTATTGGGTTTTTTTTGTATTTTTTTTTTTTAATATATTTTGTTTTTTGTATTGTTTTTGTTTTTTCTTCTTTTCTTATTTCTTCCTGTCTTTTATGTTCGGTGTGTTGTTATGATTGCCTTATATATATATATATATATATATATATATATATATATATATATATATATACATATATTATTTTATTTTTTTTAGAGACCCCTTCGTAAACGAGATGTAGCATCTCAAGGGGCTTATCAGACGATAACAAAAAAAAAAAAAAATCAACAACAATGATAAAAGTCCAGCACCCAAAAACCAAAAACTCATCACTTAAAAATGGCAGATCTTCACCCAGCCTAGCTGTCAAGTCGTGGGTAGGTATACTCTTTGTTGGGAGGCGGCATTACGTAAATTATGTCGAGAATGAAAAGTCCTTACTTCTCTGCCTATGTATACTGCATATGATGGATGGACAGAGAAATTGATGTGACATGAATGAAGGGATGCTAGAAATAGATAAATCGAGAGATAGTGACGGATAGGGAAAAATAAATGGACAGAGAAATGGATGGATAAACTGAGTAAAGAAATAAAAGTAAATAGATGAAAAAAAGCGATACAAAAATACATGAATGAATGGATAGCATGATCGAAAGGAATACAATGACAAAAGAAAAAGATAGTGGCAGAGATTTTTTTTTTTACGGCGGAAAAAAAAATTGAAAGGTTTGTGCTTATTTTAAAAGAGTTCATATCGGCTAATTAACCAGTCAGGCACAAATATAGATGAATACAGACTAGAGCTATATTGAGGATGGAGTGAAACGGAGGGAGAGAGAGAGAGAGAGAAGGGAGGGAAAGTGACAAAGAGGTAGCAAAAGAAGAACAAAGTAACAGTTAGATAATGAAACAGATAGAGATTTATAATAATAATGATAATAACAATCTAGTAAAGCATTTAAAATGGTATACCATAAATCTGAGAATGTAGAAATATGATACAGTATGTTTTTGTGCAGTCGATTTTTTAGAGGTAAGAATATTGCTAATAAAATATGCATTGCACCTCATTAAGGTTTCCTCTGAAACTCTTTAAAAAAAAAAAAAAAAAAATCTCCCTGTACGATCCACCAAGCACAATAATAAAACATACGGGTGATGTCACCCTAATGCAGAGTACAGGAAGCTTTTATCCAGCCCGTGCTGCATATGAACACATTTGCCTTATTATAAAGCCGCGTTGCTCGCGCTGTAATCAGCCTTTTCCAGAATCCATTAACAATCCAATAGCGGCGGCTAATGACTCTCGAAAGGCGGCAGGGAAAGAAGAAGAGACCTTCTTTATTTGATGGCGCAATCTTTTTGATTGAAAAAAAAAAAAAAAAAAAACGCTCAGGCCCTATTGAAATTCATGTTTGGTTTCATGAAGACATCGGACGCAAAAAAAAAAAAGGCAGGCAGGGAGCTAAATATGAACGGAAAATTACAATTAAGTTGAAATAAAAACACTGATTGACGTGGATTTGATTGGACTCGCAAGTAAAAGAAACAGCCATGTTGTTTTTTAATGTTGACATCGTTACGATACCGTCTCCACAACGTTTCTGCGCCTGTGACTTGGTCAATTGACTGGGGGAAGATCTGCCCTTTTCAAGTGATGTTCAAAGTTAATAAGGAGCATACTCCAAATGTTTGCTGAATTTCTCCTCACACTACTGGATAGTCTTGTCACGCAAAAGGCCATACTTGCCATTGGCCCCACAGTAGAGGGGGGCGGGGTAAGCAGGGGCTAATTTGCATCAAAACCGATGAATTCAGCGAGGCCAAAGAAAAGGATGTTAAGTGCGCTGCAATTCTTGCTAGTAGGGCTCCTCGGAATTTCACAGACATTTTATGAAGACATCGGGGAACTGTTTGAAATTGTAATAAAACATGTACAACACGCTATTTCTTCTTTAAATAACATTTTAGGTTGTCGTGAGCGAACAGGGATCACGCGTGGGGTTCCACAAGGCTCCATTCTTGAACATAGAATTATGTGGAACATGGCGGAAATATACTGCATCAAGAAAAGTGAATTGAAAGAGGTGAATGTTTGAATTTTGAATAGGAACGATACTGAACTTTGTAAACTCCTAACCCTAACACTCTAACTAACCCAAGAAATGTGTTTGGTGAAAAATATGAAACATTTAGTGGGAAAATTATTAATTAGGAAATTGGGGAGTGCTGAAGATTGATCCCAAGGTAAATTGAATGAGGGGACCAGTATGAATTGAAATAAATGGGCATTTTTGGTGTGAAAATGTTGAATTGTGGGAAAACGGTAAAAGTTAAGAATGTGAAAAATAATAACCCACGAAGCGTGAATTTTTGGAACATGTTGAAGTTGGAACGGCTTGAATCAGTCGAGAATTGAAGAAGTAGTTGAAGCACAAAAAAATATATCTAAATCTTCCCATTACCACCTGAAAAACATTGAATTAAGGCTTTTCTGTCTCAACAAGACCCCCCAAAAACTTGTTCATGCTTTTATTTTCAGTTGGCTAGATATGGTTTGGTATGATCCCTAGTGGCGGGCAAGCAGACTCTCAAAGGTTCCGGCAGGAAATTGACTTTTAATGAGCTATGTGCTAAGCGGCTACGTCTCAAGGCTCCTTGCTGGATGTCTACACCTCAGGTCAGCCTAGTTAACAATGGCCACTTATGCATGAAAGCGACATTGTTATCGGCGAGAACGACTTGTGAGCGAACCGGAGAGCAAATGCGACGTTTAAGTGTGACGACGCAGGAGCCGGCACTGATTTTTGCGGCCCGGAATTGAACCAAACAATGGGAACTTGACATTATTGAACGGGTGTTCAGCTATAAGTCTTCGTGATTTTAAAGTTTTTATGGTCATGTCACATTTTTCTGCACTCAACTTGGCTTCCAGTTTAAAAAAAAAAGTAGCTGACGATAGGCTGGTGGGATATTCCAGAACTATTAACTTGCTGATTTCTATTCCATGCTGTCGATGACATATTGATCCAATTCACCATTTTATTTGAAGGCCATCGCCAGCCTACCTGGAGGCCTTCACTCGTCTTCTCCCCGTGTGCGTGTGTGAGCGAGAGTGAGCCATTTGACACTCGAGTCTGATCTGTGGCTTGTCTCAAATTGATTTTTAGTGCATGTATAAAAATGTAAAATGATTGAAATGGAGAAGGGAGGGAAATTAAACTCAACTTGAAGATTTGTGAGGGAAATTATTATTATTATTTTTATTTTTTATTTATTTTTTGCCTTGGCTCTTAAATTAAAGATAATGTTTGACAGCGACAGGGAACCCGGTCCCGAAAGAAAAACACTCAAAACATGATGATGATTTGATTAAGTCGAAAAGAAGTGCCTGGTGTACACTTCAGAAAACTAATATTCACTTAAATGCTTTCGCTGCAAGTAAATAGTAGAGGACAAAAAAAGAAAGCATCAAGCAATTAAGGCGCTTATATCCCCCCCGCCCCCCAACATTTTTTGTTACAGATTCGGTCAGTTTTCCAAAGGAAAAACAGATGTTTGCAAATGTCCTATTTTGATTCAATGCAGACGATAATTAGTCTTCTTTCATCAAGGACTACAGAAATCAGTCAACAATTACTGTTGATATGCCGAATAGGGCTGCGTTTAAAAAATGCAATAATTGAAAATTGATTTTCCTTTGAGCCCAATATCTAGTCATAAAACCATGAATCGATTATTTAAATATCATTTTTTTTACCATAAATTCTTATGAAAATTTAACTTTACATTTATCTTCATGTTTTCTTGAAATTTACCGTTCACATGAATTCAAAAGTATTTTCTTACATGTATGAAATACCTGACTTATTGTACTTTAAGACTCTTCCGATTATTTGAAGTTTATATTAACAATGATTACATTTGAATTATGAATACATTTTCATCTCATCCTTGCTGATGCCATTGTTTGTGTAACACTTAACTGATGATAGCGCGTGTTGCTTTCGTTAATAAACTAAATCAATTGACCAGTTACTGCCTCCACAAAATTTACTTAAGAACTTAATATTTGTGGAAATTTTATCTTGTCAAATTGATGTTCCAAAATAAATCGATATCGGGTTGAACTGAAGTGAATCGAATCAAATTGGGAAAAATAAAAATCTAATCGAACTGAACTATTGTGAACCGAAATCAAATTCATTGAGGAAATTACAATCAATTCCCAGCCCTAATGCTGAAATTAGAGGATTTGGACCATTTAAAAAAAAAAAAATTAAATAAATGGCTCCAAGCGATTACTCAAACTCAGAATCAGGAAAAATCCAAATTGAATTTAACTGAACTCTTGCATATCGAAATCGAATTGATTGAGGAAATTAGAATCGATTCCAAGCCCTAATGCTGTAATGAGAGGATTTGGACCATTTTAAATACATTTTAAAAAAATGCGAAAAGCGATTACTCAATTATTAAAATAGTTGTCGATTAATTTGATAACCGATTAATCGATTAATTTTGACAGCTCTAAATAGGTTTAGCCAAAGATGGTCATTGCAGCCCCCCCAACACACACACGCACACACCCACAGCCACTCTCCCTCTATAGATCATATCACACAGCGGAAGCATTGAATAAAAGCATCATATAAAGCTGCTTTCTTTTCCCACATTTCCAGGCCGTCGCCTCGCTGCTCGCGCCTCCTTTTGATGCTTAATGGTGCCTCGCATCGGTCTAATATGCGGAGGACACGTTGCTTACCATTATGTGTCAGATTTGCCGGCATACGCCTTTGCATTGGGCTAAATAAATGTACTTTTACGGATCAGGCTCATGCTGTGCGCAAGGTTCATTGTCACCAGAATGACACTGAGGGGTGGTGGGGGGGGGGGGGGGGGGATGGTATTAAATCACTCATCCCTCCACCAGGGGGTCTGCCATTGCATATAAGAAATATATTCAAGGAATTATACTCCCCGGCCGGCTGGGGTGGAATAAATCCAGCGGCTGTCAGAGGGTGAGACGCCGCAAGAAGTGCGCTGAGGACATGGAGTTGCACATCCCAGGGATGCCATCAATTTGGATGGGAATTCTAAACAAAAAAGATGTTATTATTCGCTACGGCATCTGTTCCTGATGCACTGGAGGGCCGAGGCGGACTTTCAATGCTCTCGTGCGTGATTCTTGGTGTCCATCTCACCGGAGGAAGTGAGAAGGATATGTTGTTGCGCAGTGCAAACATCTGTCAGCATTAAGAGCAGGCGAGCAAACAAGTGAGTGGCATGTTGGCATGACGCATATGAGATTTAAATGTGACCTCACAAGAAGTATCTTTCCAGCTGTCAAAACGGTGTTTGATGAAAATAGTGTCTTGGTCTTAATTAGGGGTGACAGGCGATTACATTTTTAGTCGTAATTAATCGCATGACTTCAATAGTTAACTCGCGATTAATCACAAATGTTGTCTGTTGTACAATAGTTTTCATATTCTTGTTAACATAAAAGTAGAAAAAAAAATGTTAAATTAATAGAAATATGGCTGCATCTTTTAGTCTTTGATACAGTAATTTCATAATCATTAATAAAATTAAAAAGATGTACTGTAAAAAATGTGTGATATTGATTTGTGTTGGTAATTTTTCTGCCACTAGATGGCATAATTGCATTTGTAAGACGGTGACAGCTCAGTGCATTTTTCTTTTCATTTAAGAGCTATCATTAATCGCACGCTAAAAAATATTTTGTGGCGTTAAAGAAACTTTAAATGAACTCAAAATTAACGCACTCATTTTGACACCCCTAGTCTTAATTAACTCATTCACTCGCAGCCATTTTCACTGAAGCAACCCCTTTCACTCTTAACTGTTTTACTGGATTTTGACAGATTTTGCAAGGCCCACAGAATATTCTGTTCTATTGCCATAAAAATATGGAACCTCCCAAAAGAAAGATTAGAGTCTCTTCTTTCATCAGGAAAAAAAAGTATATTATTATCTGTTTCCGTTTAGCATTTGAATATAGCTAAGTTTCATCATTATTCACAAATCTTTAAAACTGTGAGGGAAACAGTTGATCTCTTATTCTCTGCTGCCACCTGCTGGCCGTTTTTGTAATAACTATAATTTTTGCTTCAACCGTTCTCTGCAGTTCAGAGGCTGCATCAAAGCCTTCTGTATGCTCTAGCATAAAAAAAACTTTAAAAAAAAAACTATAAATACGTCGTTGGGATACTGGTAATATTTAAAATAGAACGCATTTAAGCGTTTTTGGGAGCCAATGAGTTAAGGTTGGGGGGGGGGGGAGTCGACTAAGTCTAAGTCTAAGTCTAAGTCTAAACTCCTGAACCATTCAATAGTGACAGCCCAATTTAACTCACTGATTACTTATTTGAGAGCTTTAAATAAAAGTACGGCATCACAATTTTTTTACCTTTATAGCAAAAAGGGCTCAAATTGGCAACTTTTTAAATTATTTTCTTTAGCTAACAGAGAATTATTCACTACTTAAAAACATTATGAATCCACTCTGAAGACCTTGACTTAAGATACCCAAACAACTTCCCAGCATCAATTTAAGAAGGCTTTCTTTATTCGCCGCTCAAAAGGGAAAACCCCTGTCTGACACGACGTACATTATCTGTGAAAGAAGCCCATTGCCTGCACAGTACAGCTGAAAGAATGTAAGCGAGGTATTGAAAAATGTTGGCTAGATATAATTATATGACATTTCAGTTGAACTAAAAGCACTGATGTTTCAAAACTTGATACTGCAATGGTCGCTTGCTCAGTCCAAAGTTTCAAGATGATGAATACACTTATGAAGGAACTTGTTTCAAGAGATCTGACATTGGACCTCAAGTGCTTCGGCCACCTTGGGTCATACATCCATTATGAGCAACAGACTCTTGATCTGCCACAGCTTTAAAAAAAAATAAAAATGGAGTGATTGGCCTTGCATACAGAGGTGGCAAATTCAGGTCTAGAAATAGAAAACCCTGACACAGTTTGGCATTAACCCCAGGTGCTAGCTCGCTAGCTCCCCGGGTTCTTGTTTACCTGCTAGGGAGCTAGCGAGCTAGCACGAGGGGCTAGACTGTGGTAGGGTTTTTACTTTCTGGACCTGGATTTGCCATCAAGAAGTTTTAAGCAGATCAGTAAATTCACATTTACATTCAAACGGAATTTATGGTGTTCCACTGGGCTCAATTCTGGGGCCTCTGCTGTTTCAATTGTATCTGCTGCCCCTGGCTTCCATTTTAAGAAAACAACAGTGGTTATTTTAAAGTGCTCTATAAATACAGAGGTGAGTTGAGTGATGGGAGTCAGCGTCCTGGCGGCATGATTTTCAATGCCAAGTGAAGCAATTCCAGTCTAGCTATCTAGCAAAACACTTCCTTAAGCTGCACGGAGATGGGAATACAAGAACACAACGGTTGCTGAATTCAAGGTGAAGAGAGCCCCATTTGATGAAAAGACTACACTCCCTGTCCAGTTTGTTCACCAGTCTTGAATTTATAAATATAAAATATAAAATTTTTAATATATTTTTCAATAGAGATGGGTTCGGTGAATGCACATAGGAAACTAGTAGGGTTCAGTACCTCTAAGAAGGTTAAGAACCACTGGCCTAATGTGATAACAGTCAAAGTCATTTTTTAACCTTTTTGAAAAACATGGAGCACAACAAATTAGAAGAGAAGACTAGAAGAGTCCAGTTTTCTCAATTCAACCTTTGTTAAGCTCATAATTCATGGAGCTATGAAGTAGCATGATGGTCATGTGAGAAGCTACCATAAATGTGGTGACCAGGGCTGGACTGGCACAAAAAAATAAAATAATAAAATGGCCCTGGCATTTTGACTTTTGCCTAACATAGTTCTGCCACTGATGTTTATTGATAAGTTTCAGTTTGCTATCTATGTTCGAAATGGATTAACGGAATGGTCCCTCTAAATTGTTGGCCAGTCTCTTAGGGTAAAATGTCGGAAAATAATACTTAATACGTTTATTAATACTTTGTCCTTCACTCCCAAAAACGTATTTTAACCGGTTTTTCAAATGTTTGTTTTTTTATGCTAGAGCATACAGAAGGCTTTGACACAGGTCGCTTAAAGCAAGCAATGGTAGTTATTACAAAAAAACGGCCAGCAGGTGGCAGCAGAGTATAAGAGATCAGCCAGGGCCATGTTGCAACAAGCTCTCTTCCTCAGTGTTTTCAACAGGTTTGTGAATAATGATGAAATTTAGCTATATTCTATTGCTAAAGGCTTTCTTTTGGTAGGTTTCAAGTTTTTATAGCAATAGAACAGAATGTTCTGTGGACCTTGCAAAATCAGTCAAAATCCAGTAAAACAGCCGGGAGGGAAGGGAGTGCATGAGTTAAAAAGCACTGGATCTGCCTCAAAAGAGGCTGGCCCACCGAGCATCTGCCCTCTGGTGGTCACTCACTCTTGTGTCTATAATACCGGTCATAAATGATGAAAATAATGAAAAAGATCAAAGCGAGCAATCTGGAAGTCAGGACGTGCAAAGATCAACCTGCCGACAGCAGCAAAGATACCAACGTCACAGCTGTGCGCTGTAAAAAAGAAAAACTGAAAAAGAACCCCGCACACACGGACAACACTGTCAGCAAACACACACACACACACACACACACACACACACACACACACACACACACACACACACACACACACACACACACACACACACACCTGTCCCCCAAAGCAGCCAGCCAAAGGGAAAAGTGCAAAAAGATGTAGTGACAAGTTCAGCTAAAGTTTATGCATGAAATTTGCAAGTCATCGCTCAACCCACAGTCGTAATTCTTTATCTCATTTCCACACGCTCCATTGTTTACGACATCAAGGAACGGCATTCTATCCACTTTCAGATGTCAAAAGGTGACCGACTCATTTGCGCTAATCTTTGGGTTAGGAACTATCAGCCAGGCTGCAGATGTCGCCTTTAGAACTAGCGTCATCTCTCTAATCTTCCTTCTGGATGATTAACCACAAAAAAAATTACAAAAACATTAAGTGTCAACATGCCGTCATCATAAGATAAAACATTTTACTCTCACATATAATCAGCCAGAAGCTACTTTCTGGGAGAGAAACACTATCTTCAGGCTATTTTTCTTTACCATCAACAAATTGATCACGGACTAACTCTGCACTGATATGGAGCCGTTAAGTGTGCCTCACTCATACTGATAATCGGCTCTAATTTGAGCCGAATTCCTTCCATCTGCTAAAAGTCAGCAAAACCCTGATTATAGTGTACACCACGCACTATAGGCAACATTTTCCCGTTTACGACTCATCACTGTCATTGAAATCCACGAGAAAGAGATAAAAAACACTTTATAAGTTTAAATATGGAAGAAGAAAAAAAAAACGCACAAAGCGGACATGTCATCGGCTCGTGGGGGATGTGCGCAACTCTCCGGTAACACGCTAACATTTTGAAGAACAAATTTCTTTCTTTTTTTAAATGTGTGAAATAAATCCAATTATAATTTTGTGTCATGACTAAATGCATGTTTGGAAGCCCATCAGTAAAAAAAAAAACTGGGACTTACCTGCAGCTCGATAAATCAGTGGCGTCGCACCTTTTTTACGCCAAGGACTACGACTATGCTAAAGGAACGTCACTTTAACATAAGTCAGGTTTCCATCCAGTTGTTTCAAAAATTTTAAGCCAATTTACTTAAAATGCGCAAAACGGACATGCGACTTATGCCTGTTGCCAGCTGTTCTTGTTCTGCAAATATCGAGAGGTGACTCTGCCGTTGTAGGTGGCGGTATACACCATAGAGGTTTGATCCACCACTAATTTAAAAGAAGAAGAAGAAGAAGACCAGGAAGTGAAATGACGTCGTAGGAGTTTGCTTTAGTAATTCTTGATAAACCGGAATGTTTCTTTGCTGTTTTCCATCCAAAATTGCATTAATATTCGCTTCTTTAATTAATTCCACAAAGATTTATGTTTTGTAGTCCCCCCCAAACATACCTTGGTTTATCGTCCGCCATTGCTTTGGGACTCCAAACGTACATGTGACGTAATATTCAGTGAAAACGTGTGACGTTTATCCGGTCTTCTCAAAATTTGCATGATCCTTTTTTCGATACGCTTCAAAATCCACCCCCTCTAAGCGTAAAAACTTTTTTGCAAATTGTGGGCCCTTTTTTTGAATTGCTAGCATTTCCATTCAGTTTTATTTTTGCATTTCTTGAAAATTCGAATAAAAACGGGTTGATGGAAACCCCACTATAGACATATTTTCGCGAGCGGCAAAAAAGCAACTCATTTAACATGCAACTCACCATTGAGCCGTTACGATGAGTGAAGTTGTATTAGTAGGAGCAATGCATGTCGTCACTGAATCCGAACCTCAAATTTCTAAATTGTGTCGCGCCTTTACGAAGCGCTGGAGTCGTTTCAGCCTCGGTACGCGAAAAGTAAGTCGATGAGAGAATGTTCGCAGAGTCCGATTTGACAGAGAGCGTGTGGTTGCTTGAATGACAGATTTCAACAGATGGGAATGTGGAGCACATGGGAGAATATGACCCGAAAAGATACATTACATTCCACAATGGATTGTTGGGAATAAACTAACACAATTAATGCACATAAAAACAGAATATGGGTTGTCAAATATAAGTCAGTGCTGCTGATAGTGGTTTGCCTGGCAGTTAAGGACGTGGCAGTGTTTGTTTTCAGCCTCAATCTGGCTAAAGGTGGTAATTTGAAGACTTGCCAATAATTAATCAATCTACTCTTGAGATTGTTCATACAACCCTCAATTTACCGCCGCAGCAACAAAGGAATCATTCGAGTGTTTTTGCAAGAGGACTCGACAGGATGGTTCACACAGTGAGGACGGCACAAAGAGAAGCTGATGAAAGAACGGCTTAATTAACGGTAATGAGGCTGCCCGACGCATGGACACACCCTAAGACTCTTGTTGCAGCTTTGCAGATGAAAAAAAAAGGAAAAAAAAATAATCAAGAGTAAGAGGTCGCACTTGAGTCCGACTTATGACTTCTTTGTGCTGTTGCGTCACTCGTGTTAATTACAATCGGCCCTCAACATTCGCAGACATTTGTCACAAGGCTGAGGTTGGACAGCAGATCAATACACATTACAAGGGGGGCATGACGCCAACGTAGATCCAGTTATGATCTAACTACTTAAAAAAATAATAAAATAAAAAGATCCACAGCTGAAACATACATCGGCGTATTAGGGCCACGTATAAATATATATTTTTTTAGAGGGTGGGGGCAGTATTCCTAGCAAATTTGCCACTTTATCAAGTGGCAAATTTGCCACTTTATAAAGTGGCAAATTTGCGAGAAAAAAACCCTCAAAAACTTACAACAAATACACGTAGCGTAGCTATAGTCTAATGTGAGGATTTGTTGGTGGTTAATGGGAAAAAAAAAAGGCTGGACGGAGACGGATTCATTCTTCATTTAAACTTTACTCGTCATACACGGCAGCTAGAGCGACAACACTTCCTGATCAGCCATCAGCTGACTAACACGAACCAATCAGAAGCGAGCATATTTTAGGTAAATGCAAGTGAATAACGGAGACCAGCAGATTCGACACACAAACTTAGCTTCTTGTACAAAAAAAAATCCCAAAATGCAAGAAAGTGTAAATAATAATTCTGGAAACATAAAATTTACAAGTAAATATAAATTTTAACAAATTAACTTAAATACTTCATCCTCAGGGTGTGGACCTTCGCAAAGCGAGGCGTCTTTGTCGCTGGCAAGTCTGCCACTTTATAAAGTGGCAAATTTGCAAGTATTTTTTTCTTGGAATATTGCCCTGGCCCCCTAAAAATATTTATATTTATATGCGGGCCCTAATACGCCATCATAGAAACAAAATGCTGTCGATGAACGCAAAGTTAAAAACATAAAAAGAACTAAAACAAGAGCAGAGACATAACAGTACATTTTCACCAGGATGCACATGCTTGCAAATGATGGTGCGTTCTCGGGCATGATGAGGACCCGAAAAAAAAAAGCCTTTCATAATTAATAAACGATTCCAAGAGGTCCTTCACACCGCCTGGTGCTCGTTCCAGCCCAAAGTCGTTGTGGAGCAAAGCCTTGAGTAAGTAATGTGTCTGCTGCAATTTGTTCTTTGGCGAGTCAGTGGACATTCTGCAATGCTAACAGAAACTGATGGAACGCGCGGCTCGATTAATTTGGTTGTTTTCTTTGTTTTGCGCTTTAATTTGATTCTGTTCCAGATCCTTGCTCTTTCAGACAAAACGCTGCATCTTCCAAAAAAAAAATAATAGTTGCCGTCGGATTGGAGCGGTCATTCCTCAGGAAGGCTAAGTACAGGAAGGGGTGGTGGAATATGGAACTATAAAGCATAGGGTGGGGGAATTCCGTTCACGGCTCGACTCCAGTAAGACAAATTTTAGGACTTTGTGTGCTTAGCCGCTAAATGTGTGATAGCATGGCGTGCTGTAAAGTGGATGCTAATTTGTCTAGCATCTCTCTTATCCCTATACAAACCTACCCATTTATCGGCATAAAGGCTCTGGTGGCTTAAATGTATCCCACCAGGTCGTAGCCGTGTTTTTCATGCCGCTATGAGAAGCACTAGCTACCAGCTAGCTCACAAGCTAAAAGGTCATGTAAACTAAGCAGCACACAGTTACGCTAGCTAACCACTGATGCCGCATGTCAGTTATATGTTTAAAAGTTAAGAAGACAAAGTTAGAGATAATACTGAGATTGATTTGCATCCTTTTTTTTTTTTTTATGTGTTAGCACTGGACAGCTAACAGAAGGTCAGATGCTTATCGCAAAATAGCTAATACGCTAATACTATACACATATTGTGACTGTATGACTTGATTTGTGACTTTCTTACCCATATAATGGCTTGACTTGCTTGAAATTTAGCCGGGGCTCGACTTCATCTGTTTGATTTTTTGCCACAGTCACTTGGGAGTGGACTTGAAAGTATGACCTGCACATACAGCACAGTACGCGACTTACACCTACCTCTGCTATACGGGGGTGTAATGTAATTATCAGAGCCTATTTTTGTCTGGCGGGCTGCAGCGTGTCAACAGCAGCTTTGCCTTTGGAAACGTCGGTTTGAATCTGAGTCATTGACAAAAGTGACATGTGAGGGGAGGGCGCTGAACGTCAGGCATCTCAGCAATCGTACCAATTACGATGTCAGATTAATGCTGGGAGGGGATGTTTGTCGCTCAGTCACTGAGGGGAACGTTCAGACAATCAAGATGAGAGCAAGGCCGACTGAGACGTGTTGTTACTAATGTTTGTTAAAAGTAGTCTTTAAGCCAACAAATGTCTGTCATGTCAAATCCTCGCGAAGATATTCTCAGTTGCTGTGTTTACAGATGTCATTTACAACCTCATTCCCTTATTAGAAGAGTCACACTGTGCTCGTTCTACACTACAACGGGGATTCTCAAACTTTTTGGGTTCAGGGACCAATTAAGCATAACTACCACATGCACCTCTAAATGCCAGAAGAATTAAATTAAATGACCAGTTTGCAGTGAACTTTCAAGAAAAAGTTGCAATGTTGCAATAACAAATTCATTTTTTGTTCCAAGAAAAAAAATGAATCTACAAAAGTAAAGTTGTATTTTTTTTTTCACGGGCTCAAGTCTGTGTGTGGCGAAAAGTAAAAAACTACTCATAAATGACTTAGTTATCACACTAACAAAGAGTATCCAAATTTTGTACAAAATACCGTATGTGGGGTATTTTTATTTTTTTTGCCTCAAGGGCGAGGTGGCGCTATATTTATAACCGAATACTGTCATAGAGATACCTTCAGGTCGTGACTATAAACATACATGTGAAGTTTTGGAATTTTTGGAGCACGTACCGGGGGAGTTATTCATTTACATTTACATTTATACTCTTATTTAGGAATACTGTAAAACATCTGCATGGTTTTTCTGAACAGTTTGGCCAACTATTTTACTGTAGTAATTAGAAATGTAAATGTTGTTAAATTAGTACTTAGTGTAAAGTAAGTAAGTTTTGAGAAGCACTGCCTTTGAGGTCCAGTGTGACAACTTATCACAGCGTTGCCATCATCTAAGCAGACTACAAGCTTCGGGGACGTGTTGGGTTGTTGGGTCGGGAGACTTTTATGTCGGTTTCCACTCCGATTTGTCATTGACAAGCAGACACCCTAGGGTGCCATTGTCTTGGCGAGACAGTTCCTTCCCCCCGACCCTTCTGTCGAATCTCTCGCTCTCTTTGCTGCAATACGTTTTCATTCACGTGGCCCAGGGGTTAGCTTTCATTGCTGCGTAGTCATATTAAATTAGCCAGACGACTCACGTCAATATTTGTGTCATTTAAGCATAAGCAAACGGGGGCTTCACTAGCCACACTGAAATGGCGAAAATGTAAATCAAGAGTGTCAAAATTGCTGGGATGCTTTCTTACAATTAATTAAATGTGCTAAAAAAAACAATCCATCAAGCAATTGTTATAATATATTGCTTATATTTAGTACCTAATCGTTTAATATATCCTGTTATTCACCGAAAATATCACCTATTTATGAAATGCTTTAAGATGCCACAAGGTGGCGCCAAACCCAAGTCTAAATGCTCCCAAGGAAGTTGTGGAAGTTCTACAGTAGACCCCAGCTATTCGCTAAAATCTATGAATAATTGACGCTCATTATGATTACTATGAAATTTACTTCTTTTTTTTATTCTGAAAGCAAACAAATAAGCAGCAGATTAGATAAAAAATTAGAATTTGTGGGTTATCGTGAAAAATGGAGGATATCTTAAAAAATCTGCTAAATAATACGCGAATCTGCATCTTGGGGAGGAGCTATACTTAGCTTTATGGTCCTACTTTTGACAATCTAATCATGTAAAATGATTTAGATATAGAGATCCTTGTGGTCGAATTACATTTTAAACTATTCATACAGCCAATTTGGATTTTGTATGCGTGTGTGTGTCGGGGGGTGTCAAGTACTTGCAGTTTTGCAGAATTCTTTGGGGTGGCCCGGACCCTATATCTCACTAAATAAATCCGCCACTGCACTTAGTTGTGCATCTTCACATTCAAAACCTAATCAATAGGAATCTGTAGTAAGCGAACCATTTTTTTTTAGCACAGTTACTCTTCAACACGATCAATCGAATCTATTAATTTACTGATAAAATTGATCTGATCTTAATGTGATAAGAGTCCCATGTCTTGTTTTGCTCTTTAGGTTGTCATTTTCCCCTGTTCCTTCTCTCTACCAATCAGCTCCCTACAGGCACTCGCGTCTTGTCCAAGTGTGCCTCATTGTCTCACCTGCTCGCATTTTAGTTCCCTGTTTTCCATCAGTCATACTGCAACCACAAAAATAAACATGATGTTGAGTTAATTAGCCTTTTGGCTTTGTGTCTCATTCCACCTCATGTTTTGGGGCAGCTCTCCAGACTTCTTGGCTTAAAACGTTCAAGAGTCTTGAATCTTTTACTCAAAATTTTGGCGGGGCCAGGCTTGCACTTGTTAAACGTCTCTGAACATCCCTGCATTATACATGAAGAAAAGCCACACAGCAGCAGCGGGAGAAGATTTTCCTGGTAGCACACACACATACACGCTCAAAATAATAATAATAATAATAAATTGTTGGCCTTGGTCGACTTTTTTCATAGCTAGCACCTAGTCTCAGATTGTAAGGAAAAAGTCAAGAGGAAAAATATACTTGTGTTTAAAAAAAAAAAAAAAAGAAGAACATTTTCTGTGCATGATATGACCCTTAAAAATAACTTTGCACCTAACATGGAAGCAACAGCACGAACAAGTCTACACTGCAAAGTCAATCCTCAAGAAGCCATAAAATAGAATCTTGGATGGACTTCCAGTACACCTGCCCAAAATAAAAAGGGCACTCTTGTGTGAACTCATCTGCACTAATTGCACATCAAAGCCACTTTCATTGCGCATGTAAGTATTCGGAGGTGTGGATTTAAGTGGAAAATAATTAGCTGTGTGTCAAGCTTTTCGACGCGATCCACATTTCCATCCTTCATTCCATAATGAGCAAGTTCATTTAAACTCCAGACAGGTGCAGCAGTTTAAAAAAAAAAAAAAATGCTATAAATAATCATAATAAAATGATGACGCGACCCGTAATTTTAATCACACGTGCTTAATTTTGGTGGGGAAAAACAACTGCTCGGAACACAAAACTCTCCTCTGAAACCCTACTTTGAAACCCTGACAAACGCACAACAAACGCGACAGCAGACAGCGTTTCTACTCACCGGGAAATCAGCGGTCCGGTCCGCCTCCCCTCGCCGGGCTCCTCGGCACCAAGAGCGGACGTCCGCTGCCGCCGCTCCCGCTAACCCTCGCGTCCACCCTGCGGACGAGAGAATCTCCCAAAGAAGTCCGAGAAGCTGCTCAACGGGCGCCAACATCCATTCCCGAAGAAGAAGAAGAAGAAGAAGAAGAAGAAGACGAGGAGGATAAGTAGACGAGCTGTCCTCCACTTTGGGTCCCGTTGTGCGCGGCTTCACTTCAAGTCCGCTCGGTCGTCAGCTTCCGCCGCCGCAGCCTGCTGGAGTCCCTCTGCAGGGCTGCATCCCCGCCACATGACTGATGACTGACTGACTGAGCGAGGGAGGGATGCTAGGTGGGAGGGAGGGAGTGAGGGAGGGAGGATGAGGATGAGGAGTGGCATCACTCGCAACACCTCTGGCCACTCCTTGTCGGCACCAACATTCAGGAATAAACATGGCAGCATGCATGGCTTGATGCAATCATTCAAATGAAATGCATATCCTCATTATGTTCGATGACATTGTAGGACTAACAGGTTTCCAAATAGAAACACGATCTGATTAGATCGAGTTGCGAGAGCAGCAAGTGTTATTTAGATAACTTCGGAAGCAATGCTGTTGTTTGCAAGGATGCATCATGACACATGTAGCAGTAAGAGCTCAGTGTAAACATATTTTGTATGCAGGCCTATACTAAGAGGGAGTTGCACTGAAGTTTGTAACTCAATTTTGACAACACTTAAAAATCGTGCCCAAGCCTAGAAGTCAAACACACCGCTGAAAACCCACATTGAAACCCTGACTGCTTCACACATTATGACAGCTGAATATTTGAACTTAATTTTGCATTAGCTGCTATAAAAACAATAATAATAATAATAATAGAGACCCTGCTCGGAAGACAAACTCTCCTCTGAAACCCCACTTTGAAACCCTGACTGCTTGAAAACCCGACTTCACACATTATGACAGCTGAATATTTGAACTTAATTTTGCATTAGCTGTTCAAAAAATAAATAAAAATAGAGACCCTGCTCGGAAGACAAACTCTCCTCTGAAACCCTGACTGCTTTAAAACCCGAGTTCACACATTATGACAGCTGAATATTTGAATTTAATTTTTTCATCAGCTGCTATAAAAAAAAATTGAGACCCTGCTCGGAACACAAACTCTCCTCTGAAACCCTACTTTGAAACCCTGACTGCTTTAAATCCAGAGTTCACACATTATGACAGCTGAATATTTTAACTTCATTTTGCATCAGCTGTTATAACTAGGGACTCAGTCTTACGTAGAGCTTGCTGATGAGCTGATCATATGCCAGCTGTGTTGGAGAAGGGAAACATCCAAAACCTGCAGGACTCCAGCCCTCGAGGACCGAGTTTGCCCACCACTGTCTTATGATCAAGCTCACCCATGACCCCAGTGAGGAGAAACAGTACAAAACATTGGATGGATGAATAAGCAAAGCATGGAAAGTCCAGACTCCGTGCGTAGCCTTTTTATATATATAATTAAGGTCAAATGTGTCACATTATTCCATTCTAAATGAAACATCGCTGCTGCACACATGCTCCGACCTTCAAATTATACTCTGCAGGCATAACTCATCATGTTTGTTTGCTGCAAGATTCTTAAAAGAAGTTTAAAAAAAAACCCACTGTATTCCTAAATGAGTCACAACTGAATGAACACTATTCTCTACGTAATCCAGTGCCAGCATTTCAGTTTTTTCCCCTCTCTTCTTTATGGATTAGAGTGGATTTGGTAACAGACGGATCCATATTGGAATTAATGTCTTTACTGGACACTTTGCCAAACCTCATGAGAAATTTGCCAGCCACAATGACATGTTTTAATTAGTCATTAAACATGTTCCCGCTTCAAATGACCTTTCACATGTTAGGTGGTAAATCTCACGTATTAGCTTTCAGCAGGATTACTTCAAGACTTCCTGAGCAGTGGCAACTGGGATGAGAAGTTAAAAAAATAATAAAAATCATTAATTTCTTTTGGAATGGGCGGTATTAATGAGATTCTTAGAAATTATTACATGGATGACAGGCGGGAGCTTTAAGGCTCTAATTTTCCTATTAGCATCAAGCATATTTGGATACCATGATGTATGATGATATAATTACAGGAGAAGGTCAACATAAATGCATACAAAGAACATATACATGGCATTTATTTGGAGTACAAGTGAACATGTCTGACAAGTATACTAATGTGAATGCTGACATAATGTGGGTGAGTAAACTGCTTAAAAAAATAATTGAGGACCTTAATACTTACTGGGCCGTAGTGGCAAAAATACTCATCCACTCTACCTAAGTGGAATAACACAGACTTGTGTGTGGGGAATATAGACAAAATTCATTAACTGAATATCAAAATTCCCACGTGAACCTAAAAGCAAACAGTCAGGCGCTGCCTTCCTCAAGAGACGTAAAATAATTAAATATTTGTGAAACTCTTTAACGAGGTCTTGAATCCATTCAGGCTTATAATAGTCTCGCAAAAATATGACTCTCTTTTCAAGGTATTTGTTAGTTCATTTTCCTCTCAGCGTGACCTTAATATTCTTTCGGAGACTATGCAAGCTGGAGTGTCAAACTCATTTTCATCACAGGCACCGTTGTAGTTGTGCTTTCCCTCAAAGGGACGTTAAGACTGTGAGAATCGTATGAATGTAAAAAAACTCATCAAATAATTATGCATACACAATTATCCGTCTCGGACAAACAATGGATAGATAGCTAAGTAAAAAAGATAGCTAAGTACCTAAGTAGCTAAGTTAGAAAGATAGAAAGATAGCTAAGTACCTAAGTAGCTAAGATAGAAAGATAGAAAGATAGCTAAGTACCTAAGTAGCTAAGATAGAAAGATAGCGAAGTAGCGAAGATAGAAAGATAGCAAAGTAGATAAGATAGAAAGATTGCTAAGTAGCTAAGTTAGAAAGATAGCGAAGTAGATAAGATACAAAGATTGCTAAGTAGCTAAGTTAGAAAGATAGCTAAGATAGAAAGATAGATAAGTAGCTAAGATAGATAGATAGCTAGGTAGCTAAGATAGATAGCCAAGTAGCGAAGATAGATAGCAAGATAGATAGCTAGCTAGCTAGATAGTGCAGTCCTGCCCCTCGCTTATTTTAACGTCCACATTGCTACCTTTGCGTCTTTCCCAAAAATACATCAGAAGAGTCGCACAGTGGCACTCTGCCCTCCCGCCGCCCATCATTAATGCTTGCAAATTGGCAAATATACTGTAGATCTGCTCCCTGTGTTTCTTTTATCACTTAACAAGCTCCCATTGCCTCTCCTCATCGCTGAGTGTCTCTGACTGACATCACGGAGCTAACGGCCTATCTTTGTCCGCCATCATTAATTAAACAGTGCCCGTGACTTGAGTGCGCTTCCTATTGCACAAATAATCAATTCCAGCGCTTTCAGCTCTTATCAGCTAGTAGATGGCATCTTTTGAGAAGCGATAATTGGGGGGTCCTTTTTACCACGCTGGTTGTCAGCACTGATATCCTTTGAGAGTTTTGCACATAGCATGCGGTGGAGAAACACGCCGCAGTCCGCAACGTGCGATGCATCTTGGGTGTATGGTTAGTGAGGACGCAACTTTAAAAGTCCTGCAGATGAAACGCTGTTCAGGTGGTGTGTGCCAAAGCTGCACTCTTAACTGCATAGTCGTCCTTTGAAAGGACATTCTCAGTGGGGCAAACCATAAGGCACGTACAGGAGAATCAGAAACTTAAAATCTTGATTCTACGGTTGTCTGTTTGCAGTCTTTTGGTTCAGGACTCATCCCTGATGAGGTTTTACAAGCATATCCAACCGTTCGGAACGTTAGAACTCCTCGGAGGCTCTATTTCTCCCAGCTAGAATGGAAACGCAAGGGTGGCCCCCGGGGAGAACTCGAGGGGGTAGAAGAGGACAATAAGATCCGATGCTCCCTGCTCGGACTGCTGCCCTTTGGGCTAGGAACGAACGCTGTGGATACGAGCAGTTCCCATAAATTGTCTCACCAGAACAGATCCAGGAAGGACTACAAGTAGAGCTGATGTTGCTGAAATAATCACGATGCCCCTAGGACTTGCGATATCTTCCTTTTTTTTGGTAACCTTTCCTGTTTGGATGCTTAGTCATGCAGAATGGTAGATCTGTATCCCTTTTTATGCTGGAACATTTATTTTCTGTGCAACAGTGGACTTGTGCGTGAAATACTCCCTCTGCAGTTGTTTGTACTGGGATATTTATTGGAAATGCAGCTGGACATAATAAGGCTTCCGAGGGGACGGACAGAGAGGACATAGAGAACGGAGAAAGCCAGAAAAGTTTCACTGGTGTGTGGTGGCAAAGGAGTGGAGCAACTGCACCAGGATTTGGGATTTCTGAGAACATGCAATATGAAGGATTCCACTGAGTATCCCTATGAATCAGTGTACTGTACTAGACTAGACTGCCTTCCCTCTGGGTAGTGAAGCGCAGGTTTTGGATACCAAAGCGTCCCAAACGGGATGTCTGTGATCCTTCTTGGAGAAGATCTGTGAAACTCCAGGAAACATCTCTGGTGAGGTTTTCCAGCAAAATATAAACCGGAGGATTCCACAAGACAGAACTAGGAGGTCTCTGGTATTGCCTTAGTGGCCGAGTACACGTCTGACCATCCAAACTATAAGAAAAACATATGAAATGTCACAAAAGTACCAAATCCATTCAAGCCACACAAACTTTGAGTCCTGAAAGTTGCACGGTTGGGTGCTCCCTGGATCAGAATTGTTTAGACTGCATCTCCAATACGATGCTTTGACACTTGTCCACTAGCTGTCCTGCCTTAGAACCAGTCTTGGTTGGTACTTACCTTTATAGACCAACAACATCTAACAGAACCCGTGATTTTACAGATTCTTAGTCACGGTCATGACACTTTGGTGCAGGTCAGAGTCACTCATACCGTCACGCTCACCCTTTGTGGATCGAGTTGGCGGCAATGTCCAACTGCACTGCATTACATTGAGAACTGCTGCTAACGCATATTATTGGAAAATGAAGGCTTCTGACCACAATTGTAAAGTACATCTCCAGCGACGGTATTTTGCGGTTGCTTTAGCTATCTATCCATCGTTTGTCCGACCGGATAATTGTGTATGCATAAATCCAACACATCACATCAACTTCCTGCACACTCTGCGGTACACAAACTTTCTAACGGTGTTTGCTCATTGCTGCTGACTCAAGCAATCACTTTACAGGTTTTGGAGTGTTACTGTGTCATCAGTATGGCATGCCACACAAATACCTTCATTACAGATGATAACATGCACATGTAGGCGAGCAAGATGCTACATGGTACATTTAGCTGACTTCAACAAGAACAGTAATTATCTCTGCAAAAGGAAGGCATGGGTTTTTTTTTCGTGGCGTTGTGAGTGTTTGCATCCGCTTTCACACTGCCTTCCTGGAAAATTGGCAAATCAGAGGCATTTACTGTATCTGCCTTAAAAGCAGACATGGTAGAGTAGCGGACATGGCGGTGTCCTTAGAGCACATTCACAGAGTTGTTGCAGTTGTGATGTGTGGCAACGTCGGCAACAAAGTTTTCACAACGCAAACGGCTGAGGCCGGTGATTCTCAAGTGTTAAATGTCGGAAGGTGGCAAATTGGCAGATCAACTTAACCGGTACCTTACACACAAGACAGCTAGCTGGGAAACAGTTGAGAAAATGCCAACCGAGTGCGAAAGGGGCTTTAGTTAGGCTTTTCCGATTTCCAACTGGAAACTGATTAAGAAACACACGCTACAATAATCTACATGACAAGATTAACTACAGCAGTTTAAATGTGTGATCTACAATATTGGATCAGTTTTGGGGGGAAATCATTGATGTTGACTGTTCTCAGTTAATTTCCTCTCCAAATTGTTTTCTTAAAAAAAAAAAAAAAAATCGCACTAATGACTAGATGCAATGTGGTGCAAGTCCTACAAGCTCTTATTTAACAGGCATAAACAATTCACTAAAGGCCACAATTGAGCATTATTGTTTGGCCTTGGTGTAGTTTACCTGCTAAGTGCCATATGAAATATTAAAAGCAAAGAATGGTACACGAACTTCAGGTCCAGCATCCATTATTTGTGTGGAGTTCCGAGTCTTCCTCCTTCCAACATGACCAGCCTGTCATGCGCTATATAGCAGGTTGTTAGCTACCAGACGACAGCAGCCACACGCAATTAAAACGCCACTTTGTTGGCAGGTTATAAATTAGAGCCTGACAAAAAGGGTTGGCTTTGCGGGAAGCAACTTTCTCCCAACTTTATCTTGAAGGTTGTAAACATCACAGGACAGTACAGTATACCGTATTCTCTAAGGTCGAACAAGATTCGGGGGTTTTTAAACCACTTACACTCTTACAACCCTGGCTAGATATATGTAATTTCTCAGATACAAATTTATTGGAGCAATCATTGTCATCATGTGATCTTACAGAAAGGGCCCAAAAATGTGCAGAGCTTACACAAATTATTATTATTTTTTTTAACACAAATCAGTAAATTGATGAATAGCTAACCACAAATAGATGGGGGTTCTCTGGAATTCATATTATAAAACTTTGTGTGTCGTGTTTTTTTTAATCAGCCCTTGTTAAGGCTGCTTCTTACGGAGCACCTAAAGTGACATGGTAGGGGGGGATTATTATTATTAATATATTTTTTTTTTTTCTTCTTTTTTTTTTTCTTCTAAGAGCTCAGTATTGTTCATTCGGAAATGTCATCATCATTGCTCTTTTATTATTATTATTATTTTTATTTTTTTATTTTTGTGTGTGTGTGTGTGTGTGGGTGAGAATGTGTATGTGCGTGCGTGCGTGCGTGCGTGCGTGTATTTGTTAGCTCACCAGAAAACCTATTAGAAAAAATCTCATACCGTTCACCTAAACCGAACACCAGGAGACCCGAGGGGACCAAAGAAAAAAAAAAATAATATTTTTCTTAACGAGTTGATGTACTTTCGGGTCAACTTCTGTTTGACCAAAAGTGACGAGATTGGAGTGTCTACAGCAGTAGGAAACCTTAATTGAATTTTATTTTGAAAAGGTACTGCCGCAGATATCTATGCTATGGTGCCGCCGCCTCTTACACGCGCATTCGAGGCTAAAGTATCTAAATAAACTGACCCGGTACATAAACGCATAAAAATAAAAAATAAAAAAAATTAAAAAAAAGAGTCCACTCGCAAAAAACTTGATCTCGCATTTATTGTGAGGGAACGCAAATGTTTTTGTGAGGGATGGAAATATTTGCAAGAGAACGCAATCGTTGCAAGGGAATGGGTTACATTTGATCAAATTGCAACGAGTATGACAATCGTTCAGTAAAATAACAAAACGACCATACGGCATTTAATAGATTCCAGACTGTTTCTATGCCAAGAATGTTCCAGTGCATACTAAAGATGCACATCAATAAATAAATAAATAAATAAATAACACGCACGGCACAGCAGCAGCGAGTGTCCCTTACATAATCCTTCCTCACGGACACTTTCACACTTCCAGCCAACGCAAATATCTTGACATCTGCGACGGGCGACACATTCACAGAAAATTCTATGGGGAATGAAAACTTCAACATTTAAGACGTGTGAAGCTTCCTCACCAGTGTCAGTGCCAATCCAAGATGGGGGCTTGGGGGGGCACTACTACACTTGCAAATACTAAAATATAACCAAGCCTAGGTATTTCATGTCAAGGCAAAATATGCTTGTTATTTGTCTGCCAAGATTTTTATTATGACCAGGCGGGTTTTCACTCATTACTTCACGCATGATTTCCCTTGTTAAGAAATCTTAACAAGGTACTACAAATTGTTAATTGAGTTTGTATTAATGGTTATGTGTAAGGTTATCTTAAAATAAGAACGACCATTATTATTGTTATTATTATTATGCTTGCTGCTACCTTAACAAATCAAATTTTCCTGTTCCATTAGAATAATCAATCCATATAATCTTATTTTAACTCATTCCCTGCCATCGATGGCTATAGACGTCAAAAATTCATTTGAACTATTTCTATTAGTTTAACACTTTTTTCCACTTTTGCTAACAAGAGTATAAAAACCTAGATTTTTTTGTGTGTGTAAATTAAGAACAAATATAAAATTTGTGATTAATCGTTAGTTAACAAGTGAAGTCATGTGATTAATTACAATAAAAAAAAGTAATCGCCTGACGTTTAATTGTAATTAATCACAAGGAAATTGTATATCTGTTATAAATGTACAATAAAAAAATCTAGGTTTTCATAAAAAAATTAAATTAAATGAAAAAAATGTTAAACTAATAAAAATAGTTCACATGAATTTTTGACGTCTATAGTCGTCAATGGCAGCGAATGAGTTAATGTAGGACTTGATGTAGATTTGTCTGGAATATGGTGAAGACGCACTCCAGCATTTCAAGCTAAATGCATTGCACGAGTGTGCGTTTATACATCAGAGTGTTATATTTGTAGAGCGTGTCCGTCTTTCAGCGTTTAAGCGTGGGCTAAGAATTAACGTTTACACTGGTGCAGATGGCGTGTTGCGTTTACATGCTTAACGAATGGCAGCAATTCATATTCATTGCTCAGCAGATGCTGACTATATAGGCGGTGGTAAATTATAATTTGTTTGGTAGACGGATGCTTTTCATTATTGGGAGCGTCAACATCTGCTGGCTTCGACTTATGCAGCTGCATAGAGTCACTTTGAGGGATACTCTTAATTGGAGCATTTGGGAAATAACAATAGAGCAAAAAGTTGGACCCAAAAAAAAAGAGTCTCAATTAAAGACAAACAAAGGCTTAAATGTGTAAATGACGTCAAGTCAGTATAGTTTCAATTTCACATTATGGGGGTTTATCAGGAGCATAAAAAGTATTGTGGCTTCTGTTTTATTCATCCGTGACTGATGCTGTTTACTTCAGCAAATTCTTGGAAACAACCAGTTATGAAATACGGAACATTGCACTGTGCGCCTTAGAAGGAGCGGGCATCTGGCTCGTTATTAACAAGCATTTGCATAAACACAATGTCAACAAAACAATGCAAACATAGTCAGCAAAACACCACCAACGTACTGTACATTAATGCACACACACTACAGTATAGTGTTTTCTCATAGGCCACTAAAGCTGCATCAATAATTCAACTTAGCTTTGCAACTATAGCGTGAATGAAAAAACATCAGCGAGCTGGCATAAAAATTTACTGTAAATATGTCTGGAAAACACTTATTGGCCGTAAGTATGAAACAAATGAAAAACAAACATTGCACTTATGACGTTTCAAGGTTAAGAACATATGTTAGCATTAGGGATAGGTAACTACTAGGGGTGTCAAAATTTGTGCATTCATAGTTCCTTTAATGCCACAAATGTTTTTAACGTACGATTTATGACCGCCCCTTACTTGAAAAGCCTGTACTGGGGGAATTCCAGTCACAACGCAGCAGAAACGTCCACGTCAAAATGTAGCATTAATAAATGTAATAATAATGCATATATTTGTTCAAGTTGTATTTTACAATTTTAAAAATGTTATTTCATGTTAAAGATTAGATAGCTCTTAATATGAAAAGAAAAATGCACTGAGCTGTCACCAACGTCTTACAAATGCAATAATGCCATCTAGTGGCAGAAAAATGACCTCAACACAAATCAATATCACACTTTTTGTTTTTTACAGTACAGCTTTTTAATTTTAACACAATTTTATAAAGTATTATGACATCCCCTAATTATATATATATATATATATATATATATATATATATATATATATATATATATATATATATATATATATATATAAATATAAAATGGATACCAACCAATCTCAGTATTGATTGATTGAAGTGGTTAGCTAGCGTAACTGTGAGTTGCTTGGTTTACATGACCTGTTAGCTTGTGAGCTAGTTGTATTTTACAATTTTATATTACAATTTAAAAAAATGTGCAGAAATTCACAAGTTACTTCCTATTAAAGATTAGATATCTCCTAACATGAAAAGAAAAATGGACTGAGCTGTCACCAATGTCCTACAAATGCAATAATGCCATCTTGTGGCAGAAAAATGACCTTAACACAAACCAATATCACACTTTAAAAGTACATCTTTTTAATTGTAACTCAATTTTATGATTCACTATGAAATTACTTTATCAATGACGAAAAGATGCAGCCATATTTCTATTAGCTTAACATTTTTTCCCCACTTTTATGTTAACAAGAATATGAAATCATCATTATTTCAGTATACATACTTTTTTGATGGAGCGCCGTCAGACTTCCCAAAAGTAAAACATGTACCTTGGCTCAGTTCGGATCGAAACACAAAATGCAAACTAGCGACCGCATCCTTTTGCGCTCTCGCTGAACCGACTTGTTGTAAAGTTGGCCATCTGCCTCAGCGACCACACAGAGCTGTCGAGCTGAGAAATTGCGCGCGGCATCCCTGCTGAAAGACGCAGCGCATTTATCAGCGCCTGTGCCAGCAGAAGGCTTGCGTCACCAATCATCGACCTTCCCCATCACAATCATCCGGCGCAGACAGTCAGTGCGCCGCTGTCACAAATAATACAGTCCGACTTCAATCAGCTGCAATGGCAAATCGCAATGATAATTACCGAGACGTAATCGTATTCTGTAGCAATGAGCGTCACCGGAGAAGTGCCATTAGCCGGACGGCGTGACCAATTGGCTGGTCAACCACAGGATGTCTCAGTCGCAGGGTTTCAAGGCCGCTGGTAGAAGCAGAGACAATGACATCATTATTTGAATATACTGTATGAACATTTTGCAACATCCTCGTTCGGTGGTGTGCTGTGGGATTTTACCAATGTTAAAAATGTGCTTTTGTTCAATACAGGTTTGGAAACGCTGTCATAGCGCATCCGGATTGCTAGAAAATGAAAGAAGAAGAATGAGAAGTCATGGAGTAGGAAATGCAAGAAGGTAAGCTAAGTGTTAGCTTGTATTGCGGTGACAATGCATTCGAATTCACGGTCCGTGGATCGGTTGAACTTGGTGTTGACAGCACTTTAGGATTTGCGATTGTGAATATGCAACATGTTTAACGGTCACAATCCTCGACAGCATAACTGTTCAGAGACATCTAAGAACCGCAAGCCAGGAAAATTGTCAAAATTTGGCCTGACTGTCTGCCTGTTTTGATTTGGAAAATATTATTATTCTCTGTCAGAGAGTCCCCATTGTTCCTAAGGTTGATGTATTTTTAGTTGCTAAAGGGGGGGGGGGGGCAAAAAAGGCTTTGTGGAAGCTGTCATTCACACTCCTTGCGGGAGGATTCCTCATTTCCCGTGAGGCGTCCCATTTGTCCTGGAGTAATTCATTACTCGTTCACCCAGTAGTGACAACAACTCAATTCCATCTGGCTCCACTGGGTCCCGGGGGCCTGCCAACCTCGGAATAATAAGGACGGCCAGCAGGAAACATATTTGCTCACCTATTACCCCCAGTAACAATGCCATGATTGATTTTTGTTTGGATTATCCTCGTGTCAGCGGGCCGCCAAGAGCCTCCTTAATGGAAGACGCGGGCCTCTTTCTACCTTGTGTCGATGTTCCGAATCGCCGGAGATAACGGAGGCATAAAGCGGAGACGGCAACGTCGTCAAAGCCAAGCGGTGGGAATCACGCCGAGCCTGGACTGTCACACCGGGTTGCCGGGTGGTTCTGCCAACACGCGAAAGTCAGCGTGGGTCGACAAAGAGGAGCTCAGTCGTCAAGGTTACCAAGACAACAGAATTGTCAGCGTGGTCCCAGAAAAGCCAAGAGACTGCATCGAAATTGGCTGAGATCTGTTGGTTTGTTTTTGCAATCAGTTTGCAAGACTAAGGATCTTTTGGAAGACAGTCTGGGTCAGGGGTAGCCGCAATCCTGCCTGTTTTCGATGTCTCCGTCCTTCAACACACCTGATGCAATGATCAGGGTCATTATCAGGGTTTTCCAGAGCTTGCTGATGTGCTGATGATTTGAATCAGCTGTGTTGGAGCAGGTAGACATCTAAAACATGCAGGACTATGGCTCTCGAGGACCAGGGTTCCCTAGCCCTGGTCTAGGTAGTTCAGGTGACAGGTTGCTGTCACCATTTGACCTGTTAAAAATACATTTTAATAGTTTGCAAACTTTGAGGTGTTCAGGAGTTGTACTCCGCCAAAGACCGACACGGGTGCAAGGACTTTGTGTACTGTATCTTCTCTGCTACGCCACTATGACTCTTTAACTAGTAAAGAGTGCTAGGACTCTTTACTAGGTCAAGGGACAACTAGAACTTGAAACTTTGAAATTAGCTTTTTTTTTTATTGCCAGTCTCCATGTCTAAATGTTTGTCTTTAAGTATTCAAGACGGGTTTTTTTTTTTTGTACTTTAAGCTTTAAGTTGAAATATGTCAACAGTTGTTTTATCTTCTTGGCCAGATTGTCCAAAGTCAAGCCTTTGAACTTGATTTTGAGTTTTATCTATTTAAAGAGTGGCTGACTGGTTAGCACGTCCGCCTCCCAGTCCAGAGGACGTGAGATTGAGTCCGGGCTTCGGCCTTCCTGGGTGGAGTTGGCATGGTCTCCCCGTGCTTGCGTGGGTTTTCTCCGGGTACTCCGGTTTCCTCCCACATTCCAAAGACATGCGTGGCAGGTTAATTGAACACTCTAAATTGTCCATAGGTGTGATGGTTGTTCGTCTCTGTGTGCCCTGCGATTGGCTGGCAACCAGTTCAGGGTGTACCCCGCCTACTGCCCGAAGCCAGCTGGGATAGGCTCCAGCACCCCCGCGACCCTTGTGAGGACAAGCGGTTAAGAAAATGGATGGATGGATGGATCCAGTTCAAAAAGTATCTTTTCCTGTCGAGTTTTAATTTCACATCAGAAGCAAACCTCCAATCCAACTTCAATTTACCAACACCATTGACTTTTGGACAAATGATAGTGACTACAAAAAAATGTCCCTCCTGTGGCCAATCGTGTGTTTGTTAATGCTATTCAGGACAGTAAGTAGCAGTACAATTTTAATCGCAATAAGTAGGAACAAACAGTAGCCGTGTCCAAATTAAGGGTTTGTGTTCGGCAACGTGTCCAGATTGACTCCCTCGGTAGTCGGCTGGCTCCTCGACTTAAAAATAAAAAACTATTTTGTCATCAGGGCTCCATCACATGACAGTGACCTACATATTAAGCACTTAGGTCATAGCGTGTATTTCAACCCGTCCTGTTGTTTACCCTTTGGAGGACATTTGTGAAAGCTCAAGTGCCCTCGCGGGCACAAACAACGTTTTCCTACCGAATGCTCTAAAGTCACACAGCAGCACAAACTCAAAGACACGCTGATATTGAAGACTTTCCGAATGGGTCGTGCGCGCCACTGCTGGCTGCACCCACCCAGGGTGCAGCTTCAGAGGCCAGCTGCCGCGGATCCGCCTGACAGCTGGGCAAATGTTGGCGTCCTTTTCCCCCGCAGGGGGGCAATAGACGGGCGGCGTGTACCCCGCAGCCACACTTTGAAAGCACCCTTGATCACACATGTACGGCGCTCCAGATAAATACATGCAAGACATGACTTTCCCCGCGGTCGCCGTCACTTTGCGTTAACGTTTAAGATCTCAGCTTTCATCCTGATTGAGTTCCAGCGAATTAACGCCGCTGATCAACTAATTGGAAAACGAATCATTTCGCATATAACCGAGCATATTTTGGAGGCAAACGCGGATTTAAAATTCCTGATCAGATTGAAGGAAGACTATGACCGGCGATTACGCGGTATTTGTAGTCAAGAGGCTATTTCACTCTCAATCATCTTCTCTCCACGACAGCAATCTCGGATGTGCTCCAGCTCTGCTAGAATTGATTAACAGTGGCTTTAATTCCACAGGAGTGCTGACATGCTACTCGGCGAAAGGCGCGTCCCGAAAACATGCTCCTTAACGCTCTAATCATCGCCACGGCCGTTCCACGCAAGTTAATGAATAAGTCATCGGGAGGCGATCGGGATTGATGTGTCGGAAATAAACAAGTGCCGGGAATCAGCGTGGATGCTTGGTATTCAGTTTGCACTTTAAATCCAACTTCCAGATCGTTTGAAATTGAACAGGTGTCTGTCCTTTTTTTTTTTTTTTTATCCTGAATTTGTTAGCACTTCTAAATAGTTTACTGGATCTTTAGTTTATGCTACACTGCAGAAAACTAGGACATTTCTAACCTCTATTAGCGGAAATATTTAATAACTGAGTTCCAGTTTGAGGCAAATCAGCATACTTTGACTTCACCAAGGGGCCTTTCTGAAGCTTTTCAAGGATTCTTCTGTGTACGGTGGCGGTGATGGAAGACGGGTTTGTATGCAAGTCAGATTGTGCTATAGTTGTAAGAAGTTGCTAGCAAAGTTCATAGTACCTAGACACGGGGCCCTATCGTCAAACAAAAACACTTTAAAAAAAACTGCAGCATTTTATTGATAATTAATAGTTAATATTGTCCCCTTACCAAAAAGTAGTATACTTTAAGTACATGATATAGAGTATACCTAAGTTTATTTTTCGAGTGTACTTATTCTTGCACTAAAAGCCAACTTTAAGTAAACTCCTTGAGACTAAACATTTTAGTACAGTTAAAAGTATACTAAAGTATATTAATAGGTACACTTGAGCATACTTTCAAGTATACTTCATAGTATCTTTAAGTACACTATTCAGTATACTTAAAAGTATACTTTGTGGTACACTTATGTCCACAGTTTAGTTTACAGCAAAAAGCCCGGTGATGAATTGACAGGGATCGAACCAGCGAACACTGGTACTAAAAAGGTAGCGACCTTAACCTCTAGGCTTTCCAGCCACATGATCTTTAGGGCTTTATAAATAAATGTAACTTATAATTTTGGTTCCTTACTTGGCGAGTGCCTTCTAAGTACATACTACAGCAGGGGTGCCCAAGTTCGGGTCCTCGAAAGCCCCTATCCAGACTGTTTTCCATGTTTCTCTCCACGAACACACCTGATTCATGACCAGGATCGTTATCAGGCGTCTGCAAAGCTTGCTGATTAGCTGATCCTTAGATTCAGCTGCACTGCAGGAGGGAAACAGTACTTAACATTAATACTTAACATTTACTTGGTGGAGTTTACTTCCAAAAAGTACAAGAAAAGTAAACTTGAAGTATATTCTCCTAATTTTGAGTATAATTCTAGCATACCTTAATATACTTCTTTTTGGTAAGGGTCAATATTATTCATGTGTTAAAATTAAGATGTCAAATATTATTTTAGACTGGTAACATACATCTTGTATTTCCAATTGAGGTCATCAGAATTTTTTATTTTTTTTTGGTTTGGCTCCAAGCTCCTAGTGGGAATGTCCCACTTTCCCAGCCGTCTAGACTACTGGAACAATATCCTAGCATTAGCTAGCTACTTGCTTGCCAAACTAAAAAAACAAACAAAACCCCATTTATTTCAAAGTCAATAGCTCAAAGTTAGTTGAAGTGTTACCAGAGTTCAGTGATTTATCTTTTTGGCCATAAAGCAGAGAGTTTTGCATTCATTCCCGATTGTCTGTGAGCGATACAGTTTCGAAGAGAACAACATTTAGTCTTACAAAGTCAAATAACTTAGCCAAGCTGGTGTCCATGTGGAAGAACTGCTCCAACAAAGCAGTTTTGCTCTTGTACGCTGAAAGCCACAGTGAAGAGGCAGAACACTGCCTGCCTCACCTCGCACTTTATCTGCGTTTTTATGCGATCAGCAAAAACAAATGTGTAACACATATTGTTAGCTAAACCAAATCGACTTGGCTATTGTTTTTCTTTCGCAAGCTAGCTTGAGCCGATGAACATATACAGTAGCATTTCCCCCCGATTTCAGCTACTAAAGCTTTCAAACTTACGTAATAGCAACACATCAAAACAACTATTTCTCTTACCTGTAAAAGGTCATTCCAAGCAATATATTATCAATTGTGTGGTGATAAGTGGCGTCGCTGCTGAAGTCTTGACAAATGACTGTCGCAAGATGGCAGACACCTTGATGTATGATCCAAGCAGTTGGTGAGGCATCGAGTGAATACGTCCACCTGCCTCCACCATTTCCCTCCAAACTGAAGCCACACCCCCCTCGACTCTACTTCCTGGTTTAGGGAACAGAAACAGGAAGCTCACCACTGCTATTTCAAACAACAACGTCAGTAAATCTGCTAAATCAGGTTGAAATTTTCATTGGGTCTTTAGGCTGTAAATCCAACGAGTACTTTAAAAGAATAATGAGTCGATGTGTTCGTCTGGACGTAAGTGGGAGAGTGAAAAAAAAAAAAGTATTTTGGTCTGTGAAACAAGACAAAACGGCTGTTGGCAATTAGCATAAATAAGACAGCAGGTGGACTTGCTGGCTAAAGGCCACCCGCGAGGCTCTCTTGAAAAGACACATCTTGTGGTAATCTGCATTTTTAGACTTAAAGGGGACATATTATGGAAATTTGACTTTTTAATGGTTTGAATACAAATAGTTGTCTCTTTGGAGTGCCTGCTCGCCCCTTCACGTGTGAAAAAGCAATCAAGTAATGTTTTTTGTGATCTATACATGTCGACGTGGTGGGATATAATATTATCCCACAACATTATGATGTCATTTCAAACTGATCTTACAACATAGGCCTTAATAATAAATGGCATACACATACAGTAGTTCCTCACCAGTATGCAGTACCAAGCAAGTCAAAGTCTATCATGCATCACTTTAACTTCCAAGATGCCAAATCTCCTCAAAGACATCTTGGGGAAGTTGGGGCGTTTCAAAAAGAGTACAAAATGCAAATAAGGATGCAATGGGTTCAAAAGAAACATGAACTTGCAAATAACAGACCAAACAGGAACAGATGTTGGTTGACTGTAATTCTTGATCTTTGATGTATTTCAATGTCACAGAAGCTCCATTAAGAAACCTTGAACTGTTCCAACTTTGTGGGAAAAAAAAAAAATCATCTTCTTTAAAAAGCATCTGAAATATGCAAACTCGTGATGGAGCCCGTCTTGAGCGGTAATATAGCCGCGAAAGGTAATAAGCTCTTCTAAGAGAGGAGGATTCACGCAGAGCCAAGCTGTTCAAATGGTTCCAAGTTGCATTTGTGCCCTCGGAGACACACTTGCGGATTAATAAGTATGGCTTTAAACTCATATTCAGGCTTTTAATGGGTGAAAAAGCAGTCATTATAGGTGATTATGGTGTGTGAAAGCAGGCAGGCCGCCATAAACAGTTTTTTTTTTTTTTTTTAAAGACCACTGCCGGTTGGTCGGTCTGTTGGAGGCGTAATCTCAGCACAGGTTGGCAGTCGTGTGGGGCGACCTGAAGGTCAAAGTCTTGAGAGCGAACATTAATCATTGCCCAGAAAAGTGGCCCAAATGGTGTTTACATGGCCGCCGAGGGCTGGATTGGAACAAAAGTGGCGGCCTAATTTTCCACACTAAGCGGCGAGCGCCAGGGGTCGTCTATGGCGTCACGTGACTGGCGGGAAAACCTGGAGACAATTACATTTTTGGTTGTATATTTATGTATGAATTATTATTATTTTTTATCATGTTGAATTTTTTATTTTTGCCAATGAACGGGATACATTTTCATTCATTTTTCAAATTTGTCTGTAATGGAAAATTACCAGAGGCAGCACGGCACACTTGCCTTACAGACTGTGAAGTACAAATACGTATCTTTAATTTAATTGGGTATTGTTTTTTCTAGTTATTTTTACTCGCGACATTTAAAAACAACAATCTTTACTTTTCTACTCCTTACTTTGTAAAGATCAGCTTGGTACTTTTAACGTCTGCAGATGACAAAACTGTAAAAAAAAATAAAAATAATAATAGACATAAAAAAGGGGTAAAAACATAACGGTAAAGTCAACCGTGCTTTGATTGATTGATTGATTAAAATGTGGATGCCAAACTAATGCTTAAACTTTTTCATTTCAAAGTTCAACGCCATCTCCTGATATTTTTACAGAACAGATGGTTTGGATGAAGCCACTGACAATAAGCAAGAGGGCCAGAACTCACATCTGCCACATACAGAAAATCAAAACAATACATCGTTATGTGAACGATGGTGCAGCTTTTAAGTTGAACAGTAGCGGCTACAATAAAATTATAATCTATGAGAATGGCCCAGTCATGTAAAGTGACCCCCACCACCCCCCCCCCCCAATGTCATATTCAAATATATGTGTTGTGTTGGTGTTCCTGTAATCGAATCCAGCTTCAACCAATCTTTTAACACATATGCAATATTGAATGCAAATCATTGTCAAATGATTTCACTATTAATACTTAATTTATCTTCCTTCATAAGAATTAGGCTTAGCATTCAGCATTCAGCTTTGCCACACAATTTCTCCAGAAATTGCACTTAGTCTAGTTAATATATGACTTTCTTCCCTTGTTAAACTCAAACTTCAATACCGTAATTTTAAGTAAATTAAGTCTTGTCAGATTATGACTTTTGACAAATAATTTTTTTTTTAAATTGATTGCAACATTATGCATTTGTTGAATCCAAAATTGGCAGTACGCAAGGTCGTTCTGTTTAATTAACGTTGGAATTATGAGGAGGTCCTTGGAAAAAATTCACACAAATTTCAGAACCCGCAATCTAAAACGTTTGCGTTTTTCCTCCCTTTATCGAGTGGCTCCCGATCTCAAACTTCTGCGCTTATTTTGTTGGTCTTCCTACCCCCCACCCCCCGCCCGCACCAGAGCTCAACCCCGTTAGCTTTTGACGGCACTCCAAAGGAATTATTCACCGTGACCCCCAGCGCTCTGACAAGGTCACGGGCTTACTGTCTCGCCTTTCTCGCCGCGTCTGTTCTCGCCGCGTAATTGATCTGGTTAAGAAGCGTGGGAGGGAAGGTCATGTGTGGCCGCGGACACATGCTCTCCATCAGTGTGACACAGGTGGCCCCGCCATCTTTGGCGCCTACAGCCGCCTGTGATGAGCTCTAATTAGTTTGCAAGTTGAGACAAACCGGTGGTCATTTCGTAACACGATTGTTGCGACCAAAATGAACCTGGTTGTTAGCGTAATATTCTTAAAAGGCAGAGTGTAGTGAAAATGTCAACAGCAGCAATTAAAATGAATTTTCCTGATTGCTAGAGATTCAAATTTATTTAAATGCTAAAATGTAGGGGAGACCGGGCATAGTTAGGGTATATTTTTTGTATTCATGTCATTTTCACACTTTGTGTCAGTGCAGAGTTATAAGCTTTCAAAAAAGAGGGAGTGAGCATGTGACATGTTGCCCCTCCAATGGGTAAGTAGTCACACTATATGGGGTAAGTAGTCACACTATATGGGGTAAGATGTCACACTGGATTTTGCAACTAATAATTTATGCCTGTTCTCCTGTTTTGTTGTTGTTGTTTTTACAGCCAGAAAAATTGTTTATCAGTGGTCTTGAAAATATACCATTGATCAAACTTAAACATATAATATGAAATATATTAAAGTCCTTAGGAACTGCTGGTATGTAGGTCATAGCGCTCAGCCTCAAATGCCTTTTTTGCTTCCCTTAAACTGGAAATGTGAGATTACATTGAATTGAAAAAGATAAAGCATTTCGGTTAATTGATGGATGGTTCATCGAGAAACTTAAACCAGTCCTGACATGTGTGCATACTGTAGTTCCAACAACTGGAAAAATCTGTTTTTAAACAAAGAAACAAAACCTGGCAAACAATTTTTTTCACTCTTCAGACGCATCATCTGAAGAACAATTCTGGCATACGAAAACAGAGTTGCCAGAAGTGCAATTTTCATTGCCCCATTCTTTGCATATGTGACAACAAACCCCAAAATGACTGAGACAAGTTGCCCAAAACTACCATGTTGGCTAATACTTGCTCTAGTTTAAAGTTAGCTTAAGGCATGACAAGCTGCCCGTATCTCTCCCCCAACGAGTCCACATGATTTGCTGCTACAATTTGTCTATGTACGACGCCTGTTTCAAAACATATGAAGCTGAAAATGTTTTACTTTGGGTTGTGCAAAAACAGATAACTGCCACTCATCTCAGCTCACAATGTGCTATTCTCTTTCTCAGACAGTTCACAAGCCCTGACCATTTGTAGGAAGAAAACCAGTATTCCATTTTTTTCGTTGCGCCCTGTGGCGAAGAAGGAATTTGCAACGTGACAACTTGCACCGGTCTCCCTTACGTTAAGTCAGCTCCTGTATTGTACTTCTAAGACTTATGAATCTTGTTCCAGCTGCAATAAAAGCTTTGAAATCCCCACAACTTCTTTGGGGCACCATGAAGCTGTCAGACAACATCTGGTCCCACATTTGCGCACCAAGAAAAATCTGCAAGTACATTTTAATAGCGAGAAGGAGATGGATTCTGAAAAGAACGCAATGTTCAATTTGCGCGGGCCCGCGCCGCCCCTCTCAGACGGCTCGGCTTCGTTCATCAGCCCAGGATTGTTCTTGAAGGGCGTTCAGCCGACTGGATGGGGCAGGCGAGAAGCGCCGGCAAAAGATGCGAGGGAAAAATCAGAGCGAAGATCTGAATGAATTTCTCCGGTCTGGGAATCAATCAGGCGAAGCGGCAGCTGCTGCGGCTGGCGCCCGCAGTCCAATAGCCCAAATTGCAAATGAGACAATTGACTTGGCCATCGAGGGCTTTTGTTGACGAGATGTGTTTGTTTATGCCTGTTTGCAGAGGATGTTAATGAAAAGAAAGAGTTGAAACATGCAGAATCAGAATCAGAAGCTTTGATTCCTACAAAGTTTTGATGCAGTTTGCTCATTAAGAGATGGGAAACAGAGTCGTGTTGACAGAACAACAAAAGAGTGTAGACAACATTATTGGTAGTTTTAAATTGTAAAAAAAAAAAACAGACAGAGAACAATGTTCAAATATGAATGTTCAAATATCGTATTATCAATGCTGAACAACAATTAATGCTTGGAAATATTTGGAAAAGCACGATAAAAATGTGTTACTTTAAATTACTTTAATTAAAAATTTCAATAGAATTAATCATTCCAAAATAACTGGACAATTTGTTAAACATTAGGGATGTTTGATACCACTTTTTTCCAGACCGATACCAATATGAGTAGTCATTGTTTCAGTACTGACCGATACTAAGTACTGTTGCCTCTAATACTTTTGATACATAGCATTTCATTTAACACATTGACAACAACAAAAAGAATAAAATCATGGTTGACCGATGTGTCAAGGAGGACATACTTGATGTCAGATTTTTTTTTTTGCAGGCTGGTGTCCGTGGCCTCACCTAGTACTCGATACCTTACAAATTTTGCCCTATCAGTTCAATATCCAAATTTAGTATCGATACCCAACATTTCCTATTAAGCATTTTTAGGAAGTCAGCTCTAAAAAAAATAATGTTCCCATAAACATGATAAAGATCTTTCGAAGTATTTTTATCATGCTTCCAATTATTTTTTTGCTTGTACTGTGTTCTTTTATTAGTAAGTTCTAATTTTAAAATGAAATTTAGTATGTAATAACTTTTTTTTAATTTCTTTACTTTGCTCTGTTTGTAAATTATGTTACCCTCTTGTCAATATGACCCAGTGGCCTAATGGACAAGGCATCAGCCTCCGAAGCTGGAGATTGTGGGTTCAAGTCCCACCTGGGTTGACAGATTATCCATAAAAAACTGTGGAGCCACTCGTACCATCAAAAGTGGTAAACCCAAGCCATCCTAATCCTTCCATTGTTTACATTGCCTGTATTATTAGTTTGCGATGACCCTAAAACATTTTACTATCATTCAGAAAATATACAAAAATAAATGATCAATTCATTAAAAAATAAAATAAAATTTCAAATAGCATCCACTACAAAATAGATGAATTTATTCAACCCGCCTGTAAATGCCACAAGTTGACAGCAAAGAATTTATTCAATTAGAAAAGAGTTTGAATGAAGCTCCTCCCCTCATTTCAACATACAAAGATGCCTCAAATTGGCAACAAAGCAACATTTTCAGTACTAGTGGCTTTGGATTGAGCATGATTTTAGTACCCCCACCCCCCCCAAAAAACAGAGTAAATAGGCAAATTAGCAAATTCCAAACAACAACATATCATAGCCTAAAGCTAACAAAGCTGTAGTGTTGAGGATTCACAGATTAGCATTAGCTAACAGTATTAGCTTCTGATAACTGCTGCACAGACGCACTGTAAAAAAAAAAAATTGAATAGACAAATTAGCCAATTTCAAAGAACATATCATAGCCTAAAGCTAACACAGCTGTAGTGTTGAGGAGTCACAGATTAGCATTAGCTAACAGTAATAGCCTCAGATAACTGCCAGTTAGACACATTGTAAAAAAAAAATTGATTTGACAAATTAGCCAATTCCAAAGAACATATCATAGCCTAAAGCTAACACAGCTGGAGTGTTGAGGAGTCACAGATTAGCATTAGCTAACAGTATTAGCCTCTGATAACTGCCAGTTAGACACACTGTAAAAAAAAAAATTGAATAGACAAATTAGCCAATTTCAAAGAACATATCATAGCCTAAAGCTAACACAGCTGGAGTGTTGAGGAGTCACAGATTAGCATTAGCTAACAGTATTAGCCTCAGATAACTGCCAGTTAGACACATTGTAAAAAAAAAATTATTTGACAAATTAGCCAATTCCAAAGAACATATCATAGCCTAAAGCTAACACAGCTGGAGTGTTGAGGAGTCACAGATTAGCATTAGCTAACAGTATTAGCCTCTGATAACTGCCGCTTCGACACACTGAAAAGTACAAGGTTACATGGTAGCTGTCACTCAATTTCTATAAAAAGGGTTAAACCCTGTCACAGCTTGTATTCCCTCTCACCTCCTCCCCAACAATCTGATCCTTGGGTTTGTTTTCCTCTCGCTGCGTTGACCTTCTCTTCACTCATGTCCTCTTTGACAGCAACACCATCAGATTGCTTTCTCTCTCTGAGCCTCCAGCGGGAGGTCTGCGGCCCTCGAAAACGCCTCCGAGAACGTTATCCCCGATACACTCTCGCCACTTATCTCCGAACAAATATTTGGACTCCGATGTTGTCAGGGAGAGTAACTAAAGAGCGACCGCGGCAGCTCTTTCAGAGTCAATCCCGGCTCCTCTCGAGCGTGACAAATTCCCACCCTCCGACGACGAGGGTTCAATGGCAGAGCCGTTGGCTTCAGGAGAACGGGATGTACGTTACATTTAATCTTCACTCGCCGGCTGTCGGTCAATCAAGCTCACATCCTTCACATATATATATATATATAGAGAGAGAGAGCTGTCAAACAATGACATTTTTAAATCAGATTAATCACATCGTAGAATTTTGATTAATCACGATTAATCTCTTAATAAAAAAGGCTTTCTTATCTACACCCCCCCCCCCGCCAAATTTGAAGAGCACCGGTTATGTGTTAATTCTTTTGACATTTAATGTTATGAGGACGTCTTCAACATTTTTTGATCCACTGCACACGCTCATCCTCCTCTTTTTTTAAATCAGTTAATTACTTGCATAATTTAAAATGGGACAAACAATGACGCTGATACTTTGACTTGAACAAATATTCTAAATGTGACACGCATGAAATGATGTTTATTGCTCCAACACAACCTGTGCTAAACTTAAACGCAGCCGTCCGCTGTCATGCTAAAGGATAATCTATGGTCAAAATTAATAGTGCGATTAATCTGCGTTAATTCATGATTACTGCAATATTTTTTTGTGATTAATTAATCAATTAACGCTTTAACTTTGACAGCAATAATATATATATATAAATATATATATATATATATATATATATATATACACTTTTTTTTTTATAACGTGAAGTGCATTTACTTACCTTGAGTGTATGAAATGTGCTATAACAATAAAACTGCCTTGCCTTGCCAAAAGCAAGTGTTGTTGACAGTCAAACACAAGCAAACCAAGTCCAAGTCAAGCATGTCATGGCTCCTTTCTGCGCTGGCAAGATAAACAGGGAAACAGCAATTTATTTTTCATTCACTTTGTCAATAGTTTGTCTACTGGTTTGTGTTCTGAATGTGCTTTTATATTTCAAGGTTGGGTGTTCAGTATCTACCACAGTCTACCAACATGCACTTTTATGTATATATATTTTTTAAGAAAATGATTATAAAAACTTTTTTTTAAAGTTTCCAAACCACTGGCCTATGTAAATAATGAAATAAAATAAAACGCTTGGGGATTCTGCTTTTTTAGCAGGGGCCTGAAGGTTTTGTGCAATATTTTCTTCACTTGATGATGACTATCTTCACTGTATTCCGAGGTTTATAATGCCTTGGAAATTATTTTATATCCTTCTCCTGCCTGAACAGTGAAATCCCTCCGATGTTGTGGAAGCTGCTATAAGATGTGATTATCAAAATGGTTAAGCAAAGGCACTTTAGTTTAACTCAATTGCTCCCAAAAAACTTATTAAAATGTTCGATTTTAAATATTGCCATGCTCCCCAAAAACATATTTATACGTTTGTGTTTTTTTTTAATGCTAGAGCATACAAAAGGTTTTGATGCAGCCTCTGACCTGAAGAGGTTGCTTAAAGCAATGGTAGTTATTACAAAAAAATGGCCAGCAGGTGGCAGCAGAGTATTAGAGATCAACCAGAGCCATTTTGCAAAAAGCTCTTTTTGTCAGTGTTTTCACCAGGAATGTGAGTATTGATGAAACTTAGCTATATTCTAATGCTAATTGTTGCAATACGGAAGCAGATACAAATATACTTTTTTTTTCCTGATGAAAGAAGAGACTCTAATCTTTTCTTTGGTAGGTTCCATGTTTTTATAGCAATAGGACACAATATTCTGTGGGCTTTGCTAAATCAGTCAAAATCCAGTAAAACACCCGGGAGCGAAGGGGGTTGCTTCAGTGAACATGGCTAGGAGTGGATGAGTTAAATGGTGGTGTGAGCTGACTCCCATTCAACATTAGTTTGAATCATTCTGAACAGAGCCACATCCTCAGTTATAAGAGGGTGTGCACACTTGTGCAACTACATTATCTCACTTTTTTACTTCCCCACATGACCCCCCCCCCCCCCCCCCGTCCCCAATTGAATTGTAGAAGTCAGAGGTCCCAAACACGGTGGAAAAAGTTTTCAAATAATTTATTTTGGTCTCATTTTGTTCTATCACATAAAGCTGGCATTTGGCGAGGGGTGCGTACGCACACAAAGCCGCATGAATATTGTACAGCAGTAATGTAAGTGGGAACGCTGCATGTATGGGATTAATGCTCGCAATTCATTGGCTCTTGGGAGCCTCCAGTGATAAATCATTCATGGAGTTGGAGCGATGCATTTAGAGGTAGTACGCGCCTCGCCCCGGAGGAAGACTCATTAGTCGGGTTTGCTTTTGCCGCGAGGCCGCAATATTCCGTGGGAGGGGCTGCGAACAGCAGGGGCCCGGGGGGGGGGGGGGGGGGGGGGTGTTCCGTCGGGAATACCGCCGCATTAGTTTCCGGGTGTCCCGCCATCATCGTGGAAACGAGAAGACGCACTCGGGATTTTAAGGCTTAAAACGAAAGGAGGGGATATTGATTTATGAGCCGCCGCAGTCTTGCGCCCTCATTCATCATGCTGTCCACATGTACGCGCGTGCACGCACGTGCACGGCTCATGTCAGTCCCAGAAGTGTGACTTTCTCTTCGTCTCGGCTCACCACTTATTCTCATGTCGGAGTGGCCGGCATAACTCCTTTTCCCCGTTTTGGCTGTCACACTCTGACGGCTTGCAGTGGCGGGACGTGAAATATGGTCACATGTTGTTGTTTGACGGATTTTTTATTTTTTTTTTAACCTCCGCGCCGTTCGCGCTGTGCTTTTGGTTGTCAGCTAATTAGTGCTTGTTATTTTGAAAGTTATTCGTGATTCGCTTGCACAGTAGAGATAAAACAGAACAACTCAACATAATTCATGAGGAAGAAAGCCAACAGCACACATGAGAACAGGCACAATCTACTTGCTATAATTTGTCCACTACCACCTTGCACAATAGAAAATAAGCAAAAATGGATACATGTCATGTCACTTCAACATACCTCCTTGACACCAATTACTACTTCATAATTATCCAGGGCCAGAGGTGGCAAATCCAGGTCCAGAAAGTAAAAACCCTGCCCCAGTTTGGCTTTAGCCATTGATGCTAGCTCGCTAGCTCCTTAACAGGTAAACGAGCATTATGGGAGTTAGCTAGGGAGCTAGCTAACTAGCACTTGAGGCTAAACTGTGGCAGAGTTTTTACTTTCTGTACCTGGATTTGCCACCTTTGTCCAGGGATTTGGCATTTAGGTAGGCAGGTAAATTTTTCAGCTAATAATGGAAGATAAGTTCCGCAAAAATCACAAACAGATGGTAGTTTAGCGGAGCCTGGCAAGCCACACCCCCTTTCTCGAATGAAAGAAAGTTGGTCTTGGCACTTTTCAGCCCAGCTCAAAACGAACCCTGCAATCAAATGTGACGTATTCTTTGTGAGCAATGTCACTCTTCGGCGCCGGAGGTTTTTACCACAACAACTTCGCTAATTGGATCTTTTCACTGTCTGTCTGACTCATCTGTTACAGCGAGTTTAGCGACATACGTGCACTGGCGGCCATTGAAGGGGGGTTTGCCACGCACCACTATCCTGGTCAACCGCAGTCGAACAACCATGTGTTCGTTTTTTTTTCTCAGCCTGAAATGGATCGACCGCAAAGGACTTTTTGAAAACTTTTTTGATTGCCAACACGCCCCTGACACTGAACTATAAATATTTCAGGGATTACAGTAGTAATATTCATACTCGTAGCATTAGTGTTACGCGGTATACCAGTACTAAAAAAGTATGGCCATACCTGAACGTTCAAAATAATATGATACCACATATTTTCAGTACTGTTACTTTTAAGAATGACCACCCTGAATGCGTCGTGTTCAGTCCAGAGTTTGACAAATCAAAGAGATTGAAACAACGAAAGTACGCTAGCTTAATGCTAACATAATACTAAATGTGATTAACACGCTAGCAGATGTTATCATCAGTATTTTGGTAATTATAAACCTTCTAACGACACACGGTAAACTGTAGGTTTTTGCCATGGTAGCATTTCAGTATAGTTATTGTTGAATTATTAACATTGTTTTTCAGTTTCAATTTATATTTTAGCCGTTTTGGATTTAGTTATAGCTGTGTAGCTCAATGAATAGTATTGTCTATTGTATTCTTATCTGTCTCTCTCGCCTGAGAAGAGAAGGGCAACAAGTTTCTTTTTTATATTATCTAAAAGGGAGTATAGCCTAGTACCGGTCTCAGTCGGTCGAAGAGAGTCCAAGGACAGGCTGATGTATTATTGTTCAATTCTAATCTGATTTGTAGTCCTGGGAACTTCTGCCTTTTTGTGAATGGGAGGGGTGAGGAGACTTTTCGTATTCACCCACTTTTCAATAAATAATGATGTGCAGGAGAAGGAGGGACACACAATCTGAACGGAACACGGCTTGAGTGTCTTCATTTTGTGTGATCAGAAGCTTCTGATAATGATACCTTTGCAAAGGGACTTCTTCACCAGAATCTCACCATTCAGTTAATTGAACACGCAAAAAGTAGAATACAAATATTGTCTACTCTAACATTATCAAGATACTTTATAAGGAATAGTATCAATGTCAAAGCATGATGCTAAAGTAGCACAGTCCCTCGCCCTTGGATGACTAATGGAGCAGCTTGCATCACGATATATCTTGTAAGTCCCTTCAAAATTTAATGATCGCCTTTAGGATGTTTGACATTTTTCTCTGTGGAGAAATATGAGCACGTGATGAATATTTAAATCAGACTATGCTCTTCAATTTAATAAAAACACACTAATACAAATACATGAGATGCATGTGACAGACTTCTCATTACTTGAGAGAGGATGGAAAAGATCTTGGAATTGCAGGGATTTTCCTCCATCTTTCTCGCTCACCCTGCATGACCGCCGCCTCTCATCTGGCGTGAATATTAGCCGGCTCGTTCTCCATCTCGCCGCCTTCCTTCAAGGCTCCTCGCAAAGTCAACCCCAATTTATTTGTGCTGGATGGACTGTGGCGGTAACAGGCTCATTCACATGCAGCCGCTCGCGCCGCATTTGGCCCGCGCGTCTTGACTGGGGCGTCACGGTGAACCCTCAGTCAGCCCGAGTGAATTAAAAACAGCGGCGGCGTTGGGATGAAGGCCCCGTGGTTAATAATTCAAAAATGAACACGCAAACGTTCGGCACTTCAATCTTCATATCACCTGCGGAGTGCGAAATGGTCTGTTCCCAAATTCCAAATGATGTGCTATTATCCCACTTCTCCGTTGCGTTGAAATATCCTATAATGTGTCATATTATAAAAACCCAGGTGCTCTCGCTAATTAATTTTGTCAGCACGGTGAATGAGCGGTTAGCACGTCTGCCTCACGGTTGCGAAGTTCAGGTTTGATTCTCAGATCCTCCTCTTGGGAGTTTTCCTGTTCTCCGAGTGCTTGCTAAGTGTTCTTCCTGTACTTTGACTTCCTCTTGCATTCCCAAAACACGCATGTAAGCTTCATTTAGGATTCTACATTAAAGATGGACACAAATGCTTGTCTTATACGTGCAATGGTATTGATATTACACTTATAATACAATCAGGAACACACACACAAAAAAAAGCAACGTTTTGTTAAGTTTCATTTACTAACGGCCGACAATTACGTCATGCGATTGATGGCCCATTCATTCAAATCATATCTAAAAAGCACAATGACACAAAAATCGCTTAATTATCCACAATTCTAAATGCTGATTTTTACTTAAGTAATTTTGATTGAGAATTATGAGTTTGTCATTAATATAAATGACTTGTGAACGTGGCAGGAAAGTTACAGTTATCCAAAGTTCCCCCAAGATGTTGGGTGGCCAGTTAAATGCTGTGGCTCAATAACGCTTGGGAAACATTGCACAGAACTGTACAAATATGTCTTCCGAACCCAAAAAGGATCTGACAGCAAAAACAACTCAATGTCAAACAAGTAAACGCTTATCAAAAGGATAAGCCCACAAAAAGCCGAATTCAATTTAATCTGTTTCCATCCTGGAACAAAAAGAATTCCCACTGATTGAAAGCAACTTTTCATTAAAAGCGATTCTTTGCTTTTTTGTCACCCGCCAACGCGCGAGTGCAGAAGGGAGTATTTGTGGTTTCGAACGATCAATAAATGTATCAGTGGGCCACTTCCAACCAAGCCTTCGACTGCGGGGGGGTTTCTGAGCCGCCGCAACACAAAGTGTGCCGCGAGGAAGCGCCGAAGCGTGAGTTGTTCTAAAAAAAAAAAAAAGGGACGTGAGATCTAACAATGGTTAGATATGCAGCATTGCGCCAAGAAATCCGCCAGTCGTCGGTGGGATGCTCGGACTCGACTGGCTCTGTAAATCTAATACCCCGGGGGCGTGCACATATCCAGCGTAATAGCCCGCAGCTCCAAAGGATGAAGTCGGCGGTACTCTGCTTTCTCTCCGCCGACCCAAAACGATTGTACTCTCACATTTACAGAGCGCGCTTGGCTAAAGCCGCCTTTCCGATTGCCGATCAATTTTATGCACAACAGAACCGCGGGACGCTGTTCTAATTGTGTTTGCATTAGATCTCTTTTGCTAGCCACACTGGCAAACAGAGCTGAACCGCCCACTTCCCCCTCCACTGAACAAGAAAATGGGGCCCGGGCTTCGTTGGCAGCGGGAGGATGAGTTTGCCACTCCTCGGAAACAATCACACGTCTGGCAGAGTGCAAATGTTTACGGCGCGCGGTGCAAATACAGCCGAAAAAAATCAGCATTTTATGAGTCGGAAGTAGCTGTTAACATCTGTGCTCATGCTCTCAGACTGAGATGAAAGTTGGGGGAGCGATCAATCATGCGGCTAAATGCCAGGGGACGCGCCCCGTTGACTGCCCAGGCTGACATGCGCTCTGCCCCGGTGCCACGACAATAGCCGTCAATCTGTTTCATCCAGGTGTTGCATCGGCGGCACGCGCCAGCCACCATCGTTCGAAAGAACGACACATGGCTGCCGTGCTCACTCGTGGCGTCTCCTTTTGAGAAGTGTCAGTTGTAAAGAGTAACCCTTCGTTAACTCCCAAAAACGTATAAAAACGTTCTATTTTAAATATTGCCATATCCCCAAAGCGTATTAATACGTTTATGTTTTTTTTTTATGCTATAGCATACAGAAGGCTTTGATGCAGCCTCTGACCTAAAGAGGACGTTTAAAAAAACAATGGTAGTTATTACAAAAAACGGCCAGCAGATGGCAGCAGAGTATAAGAGATCAATCAGGCCCATGTTGCAAAAAAAGCTCCCCAGGGATTTAAACAGATTTGTGAATGATGATGAAACTTAGCTATATTCTAAACCTAATTGCTGGATAATGGAAACATACTTTTTTTTCATAGAAATATACTTTTATTTTCCTCATGAAAGAACCGACTCTAATCTCTCTTTGTTCTCATGAACATTCATGATGTGTTTTTCATGGAAAACGGGCGGGGATGGGGGTAAAAATCCCCCCCAAAATGGAAAATATCCCAAATATATATTTGTTTTAAAAACTGCAAAAAAACAACAAAAATCTGTGAATATTTGATTTTGAATACGAGCATGCAGGAGTCAACTGTATTTTTTTTAAATACCCCAAATATTTTTATTTTTATTTTTTTAAACAAGGGGGAGGGGGGATGTGAATATGCAATTCTACAGATACCGAACCCTGAACATGTAGGGGTAAACTGTATTTTTAAGTTGTAATATCACCATTCACCACTAGATGGAAAACATGACTTAGTTGTGCTTACACCAGGTTACTACGTCGTGTGTAGGCCTAATATTTTTTTTTTTTGCAGATTTGGGATGATATGCAGGACAAACATAGAATCTCAATAAAACTGTAATTTTGAATCAAATACACAAAATAAGTTGATTTGCTGTTCAGCAGTTTTGTGCTGGTATGGTAACTTTTATGCAAGAGAGCCGCTTGCACACACACAAAAAAAAGACTGCTTAGTGTGAAATGAGTTGAGGTCCTTGCCACCATCTTGTGCTTGTATCTCGAACTTTGTCTCTAAAATCTCAAGGCACCACTGAATGTTAATTCAATTTCCCCCCCATAATTTCTAAACTTGCGTAGGAAAAGTGGATTGTTTTTGGGTCGTAGTCAAAGCTGGTAGCAACCGACCGTGAAATTTTGACAATTTTTTAGAGTGACTGCAGTTGTTCTTGTCTTCCCAAAGTTTGACCCTTTTCACCGAGTGCTGCATGGCTGATTCTCAGGAAGTTCGCTTTTCACACTCGGCACTCAACATTCCGGAGACACGCTGCCCCCTATTGATTCACAGAATCGAAAACAAGGCACTATATCGCATTCGCATTGCCAATAAATTGGGCCTCGGAGGCTCGGCGCATTCCACATGGCCCGTCTGATGTCGGAGTTTGTAGCCGCGGCCGCCAACGTGTGGGTGGTGCTTTCTTTCTGAGGTGAACACATTCTGTACTCTCCTTGCACGGAAGGCAGCTTGGGTCCTCGCAAAGTAAAGAACGCATGTCGAATGCGTTGTAGACATTTTTGGTGTCAAGAAAGCCAGAGGACGTGATGCACCTGACATTCCCAGAGTGCTAATCAAGCGCGAGGATGATTAATACCCCGTACCGACTGCTGTCCCCATGGTAACGCGCTCCCACTGGAGCACGTGTTTGTCTGAATGCTCACTCACTCGTCCATCAGTAAGCATCCACTTCAACAAAAGATGCTTTGAGAAATATCTGCACCAGTCTTTCCATTCTTCTCTTTTAAAGGACGTTCATTAATGTTGACGGCTGAGGTGGACGAAAGCAATTAGCAAATGCTACTATGGCCAGACATTTTTTTTAATCAATTTATTTATTAATTTATTGATATGCACAACGATAAACCAACATAATTGAGCTCATTCACTGCCAACCGTTTTTACTGAAGCAATCCTCTTTGCTCCCAGCTGTTTTACTGGATTTTGACTGATTTTGCAAGGCCTACAAAATATTGTATTCTACTGCTATAAAAACATGGAACATACCAAAAGAAAGATTAGAGTCTCTTCTTTCACAGGAAAAAAAAAGTGTATTTGTATCTGTTTCCATTTTGCAGCAACTATCATTAGAATATAGCTAAGTTTCATAATTATTCACAAATCTGTTGAAAACACTGGGAAAAAGAGCTTTTTGCAACATGGCCCTGGCTGATCTCTTATACTCTGCTGCCACCTGCTGGTCGTTTTTGTAATAACCACCATTGATGTGAGCCACCTTCAGGTCAGAAGCTGCATCAAAGCCTTCTGTATGCTTTTGCAAAAAAACAAAAAAAAAACACAACTAAAATAAGTTTTTTAGAGTACAGGACAAAGTATTAAAAACATATTTATACGTTCACACTCACAGGATACAAGTCTTTAATTTCAATTTATTTTTCCAGATAACAAAAACATTAATCAATGACATCTACCTGATTATCAAATGAATAAATGATTTTGAAATGATAATTGAATTTCAGCTTCTCAACATTTTCTGTATCCTTCGTGAAAGTATTTGCTATTTACAGTACCAAATAACCGAACAGGATTCTACCTTTGGCCATAATGCGGCGTGAGATTCTAGAAGAAAATCCTTTCCGTTGTTATAAATGGAAGTTTCAAATCCAACCGTAAGTTCTTCACTGCCGTCAACATGATAAGGAATCGGGAATTCTACTGAATCCGAATTCTACTGTTCTTTGTCTCAGGTATGGTCAAATACATTTCCCCAAAAAATTCAACTTTTTTCTTCTTCATGATACATTTTTGAGCAAATTTTGGTCTGAAAATGTGTTATTTTCATGCGCAGCCAATATAAATGAAGATATTATATTACATGGGATAAAAATTTAAAAAAGCTCCAAAATGACCAAAAATGCAAACGTAACATTTACGTCAACCCATTTTGCACCGTTGCTTGACATTAGCTTCCACAAAGCGACACCAGGCATGTATCAACATATAGTCATGTTGATTTTACAGCATATAAAAAAATATTGGCTATTATTATTCTTAACTTTTGTCTTTTGCGTTAAAAATAAATTTCTATAGCGGGTAAGAAAGTGTGAAAAAGTGTGGATGTGTAAAACACAGTTTGTGAATCCGCCATACAAGCTACGCAGCTTTTCTCACTGACATTTTACGGTCATTAAAAATGATCCGCAAGTCGTTTTGACCAAACGCTGAAAGGCAGTTTGACAGTTTGCTGAAACTCGTACAACTTCTCACAGTGCTTTTCTTTCATGAAGCGTATGTTGTTGTTTTTTTGTGCTATGATTAAAAATATGCTGACACGCCGGCTGCTTGTGACTCACACTGTTTGCTGAAAAAGAACCTTGGGCATCACATGCTGTTCCCCGCATATACAAAAATCCTCCTCGCGTTTGTGTGTCTACACCAGCGATTCCAAACTTCACGAATCAGACTTTATTATTGAGTATGATTATACTATAGCCCACAATTCATGTGTTGATGTCAATGAAAAGAAATAACGCAGAGGCTGTAAAAATAAATTCCTTCCAGAGGATGTCCTAAAACGCCACCAGGCTTTTTTTTCCCCCGACGTAAGCTTAATGTACTTCCTGTGTTTTTATTTTTTTTTATGATGTTATATAGTAATTTTATGTCATCTTACAGTATAACGCAGACGTGACATTCTGTAACCGAGTCGATAACTAATCTCCGTCCTTGACAGATGTTTGCTCGGGGGCACGATAAGTGTGCCTCTCTGGAGTGTGACACGGATGCACTTTTGTGGTCTCTTGTGCATTGAAACGTTAAATACAGAAAACCCCAAATATGAAAAACAATTCAAATTTGACCCTCATTTCAAACTCAGAACATTTCCCTTCAAAACAAATGGTTAACTACGAAAGAGGATTAGGGCCAGTGAAGAGAGAGAGAAAAAAAAGGTTGGTAGGAGTCAGAATTCTGAGAATGAAGTCAGAATTCTCACTTTAAAGTCAGAATTCGAATTCTCACTTCAAAGTCAGAATTGTGAGGTTAAATTCTGATTTTCTTAGCCACGCAGCAGGACGAAAACAAACACGTGGCAAAGTCTCTCTGAGATTTACCACTTCAACATACTTCCTTGATACCAATCATGTTCTTATTAGCCAGGGTTTTGCATTTTACAGAATGAAAAAAAAAAAAAGAGCACCACAAATAGATACGTTTTGGGGAGGAAATGCAAATAGGAGAATTCCTGAATATATGCAGTCCAGTCCAGTCAAATGGCGCAGTAACTGTAATGCACATGCTAATAGATTCATCAGGTGGAGATGCACGTCCTATCAGGAGTTGTTTAAGCCCAGATGAGTTTCAAGAGCACGGAGAAGAGCATACGCTCGCCCCCAGCATGCATAATGACCCCCGCCGCCGCCATCAATAACCATAATGGTCACCAGGACTTTCATGTTACAGTCGCAGGCATGAATAATGAGGCCGCTAAGTCGGAGGGCAGCCTTTGGAGACAGTGATTTATTTATTTATTTTTTAAAAATATTATTATGTTGAATGCACATTTGTCGTTTGTGATGAGGAAAACATTCACAGTCACTTTCATTGACACCATTCAAATTAAAGACTTTAAAATATTTTAAATGTATCAAATGTGATACTTTGAGATGACTTTTTCTTCTTGAAAATTAAAATCCAGATATGGCGCATTTTCCTGTAGGGGTGTACTCACTTTTGTTGCCAGGGGTTTTGCTATTAACTCATTCACTCGCAGCCATTTTCACTGAAGCAACGCTCTTCGTTCCCAGCTTTTTTACTGGATTTTGACAGATTTTGCAAGGCCCACAGAAGATTAGAAGATTGTGTTCTATTGCTGTAAACACATGGAACCTACCAAAAGAAAGATTAGCGCCTCTTCTCTCCTCGGGATTTTTTTTTTTATTTGTATCTGTTTCCGTTTTGCAGCAATTATCATTAGAATATAGCTAAGTTTCATCAATATTCACTTTCCTGGTGAAAACTCTGACAAAAAGAGCTTGTTGCAAGATGGCCCTGGTTGATCTCTTATACTCTGCTGCCACCTGCTGGTCGTTTTTTGTAATAACTACCATTGCTTTAAGCCACCTCTTCATGTTAGACGCTGTATCAAAGCCTTCTGTATGTTCTTGAATAAAACAAAAAACATAAAATGTATAAATAAGTTTTTGGGAGTGAAGGACAAACTATTAAAAACTAATTTAATCGTTTTTGGGTTTGAATGAGTTAATGGCTGTATTTTGAGTTATTTTCAGGGAACAATAAATTTACACTTAGGTGTACATGGACTACTTTTCATTGCGTCAAAGTGTAATTTCTTCAAAATATAATGAAATATCTGTAGAAATGTGAGAGGTGTATCACACTTTTGTGACATACCCTAACTATGAATTACATGCATTGCATGGATAATCCACAAGGGGGCGGTCATTCTTTCATCACAGCTTTCCAGTGAAACTGCAAGATGGCATGATAGAGAGATTTTTTTCAAGAATAATTCTGCTAAAAATATAATAGAAATTGAAAGTCAGATATGGAAATGGATTACGGACTTTCAAAAACGGGAACAAATGTGCCCTAGTCCAAAAAATTTCACAGACGCAGACTTAACGTGAGCATTTTGTGCAAGACTCAGTTCAACAAGCCTCATCCATTGTTTTTACATTTTACACTTATACGAAAATGGTGAGAGTTAAACCCAGGATCTGTTCTATGAACATGTCCATTACGCACTATGGTAAGAAAAAAAGAAATGAAAATTGAAATATAGAGCAGCACTTGTGCTGCAAAGTCTCACAGCGTGAGAGCGTGGGTTTATTTCAAGTGCCGCGCGTCACGTCGACACCACCAGCTGAGTGATGCCGCCGTCACTTTGTTAATTTCTCTCTCATTGCGCTGAAGTCTTCATTTCGATTTTCTCCCCCCTCTAAAGCGAGCGGAGAGAGGCGCCCGTCGCCTTGCTGTGATCAGAGAGCGCTGACTTTGATATATATTTTTAGAGAGTTTAGTCGTCCGCGGCGCCTTAAAGGGCCGTCATGTTGATTGAGTGTCCCTGGACTCCAGGTGCTCGACTACACACACTCACAAGCATACACACACGCATGCTCTAAAGGGTTGGAAAACTGTGTTTTTAAAGTCTGCACATGTGAATTCCACGCATGTGCTAAATTTAGGCCCTGTAACTGGTAACAGATGTTTAATTTACTGTATTACCATAAACAACAGGTATCGTACTGTAGGCATCATGAGATCAGGTTAATTTTTTTCCCAATACTACATGTTTGTATGATCGCGACCACCCCGGACTCACTCAGCAACAGAGACGGCAAATCCAGGTCCAGAAAGTAAAAAACCCTGCCACAGTTTGGCTTTAGCCCCTAGTGCTAGCTAGCTAGCGCACTAGCAAGTAAACAAACACCATGGGTGCTAGCTAGGGAGCTAGCTAACTAGCACCTGAGGCTAAAGCCAAACTGTGGCAGGGTTTTTTACTTTCTGGACCTGGATTGGCCACCTCTGCTTAGCAATCCATAAAAGTTAGGAAATAAAATCAGCTGCTGACACTAGTTTGACCAACAACACAAAATTGGGTCTGTGTAAAAAAAAGTATTGAGGATCAAGGCTCAAAACAGAATCCGGAATTTTGGTTGAAAGCCACCGTTTTGCAAATAGCAAGGCTTGTATTTAAAAAAATTTTTTTGCAAAACCTGTTGCCAAAATTCACATTGTCCTTTTATTGATAATGCTGAAAAATCCAGCCCCTTCAAGCAGGAAAATCCCCCCCGCACATTTTGAGCCACACAGGCCTCTACACCCCACAAACTTAAAAAAAAAGAAAAAAGAAAACTGTCACCGCAAGGCCCATCGTGGGCAATCATGCGAACACGGTCAAGGTGCACATACTGTAGCTACATTATAGATTTTACATCAAAGGGTAGGCCAAGGGAAGAGGAAGAAGTGAATTCCGAGTCAAGCTGTTAAAAAAAAAAAGAGAGAAAAAAAAGGCTTTTATGTTGCAAATAATGCTTAATTTGACTGAAACTTTCAGATGTATTCATTTTATTGTGCATGTTGTTTTGTTTGTTTGTTTTGCAAGATTTCAGCGCATCATTACAATGCAAGCCTTCATCTTCGTATTAAGAATTCACCGAAATGAAGTGCTTGGTCAGTGACATTTGCGTGACATTAAGACAGAACAAAAGAAATGGCAAGTGAAATGCTCTCCAGTGCGGGTTAAGTCTGACAGGAGCGTGTCATGGCCTTCCACTTCTCGGCTTGCTCGTTTTGGCTGGCTGAGGTCGCGACAAGCGGGGCACGACAAAATGGCAAAGCAATGACCGTGACCTCGCAAATGTTAAGGGGACAGATGGTCAGGCCGCTAAATCGACTTTGAAGATACCAAATGATGCTTCTTTTTTTTTCCACAATTGTATGGAGAAACATACCCATTCTCAGTTTATTTTCATTTATATTATGTGAGAACCTTGGACTCGTGTCCAACCGGCCATGACACATCCCAAATAAGTCGACTGAGTCGGATAATTCGACTTAAAATAGGTCGACTACAATTTTCTGCCTCGAAGCTCCTTCAGTTAGTGCACAATGTATGAGCCGAATGGCGGATGTTAGCTGTTACTGACTTACTTACTGACTTTGTGAGTTTTTATTGAATACAATACAGCACATTGAGCTTCCCCAAAACACACGAAAGGAAATTGTGAACGTCCTCAAAAACACTTGGGCTGTAATTATTCTAAAAATAGTACCTGGCGTTCATCACTTAACCATTAGAGCGCAGTCATGCACTAAACGTGCCCTGAAGAAGACAGGAACAGGAAATTATTGACCTCATGTAGCTAACAGCTAGCTCTAACCTTGTTTGCTCATGGAACAATGTTGAAGCATTGTCTGATATTTTTAAAACACGATTACATGTATAATGTAGATATAACGGTGTATGTGTGTACTAAATAGTACTGCAATTAGTATTTGTTTACCTTAAGTGGTTTATCGGTAGCACGCTAATGCTAATCGCGATTGCTAACCGTTTAGCATAGGCTAATTTTGTTGGTGTTTAGTAATGCGTACTTATATCTACTTAATTCAAATTGCATCTAACATTAATTGATTAACCAAAAAAAGTAAAATAAAAAAAAATTGGGGGGTAAGAGGGGTAATTCCTCAATTATTCAATGGAATAATTAATTGGATAATCAATTTTATCAAGATTTGAGAGTGACAGCACTAATCCCAAATAATCTTAAATAATTTCCGTCTCAAATAAAAAAAAATTCTTAATATCATCAGATGAATACGATATGAACAATTTTAACTCAACATATTCAATCACATTACTTGTTTAGATCCACTTGAAAGAAAATGTCACCCAATTGTTAGACTAAAATAAATACAGCAAGTCAAACAACTACCAAGGTGACAAGGAAATGCGACGGTTTAACTGGAGGCTGTTTATTGTCCTCTCCTCACACTTCTTCAGAGGATGCGAGATAATCTGATGGTGGCGCAACATCAAAAAAGTCTCTGAACAAAAAAAACAAAAAAAAGGAAAACAGACAAGGCTTTAGATCAGGCTTCTCGCTTCCGATGCGAGATGAGGTGTCTCTTTCCGCCGGGCTCTTTCTTTAGCCTCAATTGGCCTCAAACGCTGCTCAGGTAAACGAGTCAGGATGAGGACACTACTTAGGCTGGTGTGTGTGTTTTGTTGTTGTTGTTGTTGCTGTTATTTGTTGGCTCAATGCATACAATGGATATTAAAAGTTCAATGTTTTGTCTTATAAAAACTTTTTTAAATCAAGATAAATAATTTCAAAATGTTTTTTTTTTTTACCATTAATGTTACTTGGAAAAAATGCTCAAATCTTTTAGAGCTGGTCACACCTAGTGATCTATCGAGACACACATTTCCATTTTTAAACTCTACATTTATAATAATACATTGTAATCACTTATAATAATTAATAAATACATTTAGAATACAAAAAATTGATACAATGAATATATTTCCAAGTGATCTATATAGACTTACTTTCTGTTGTAACCATAACTACCAGATTGGTAGTTTTTTGTTTTGCGTATAATGATGAAACTTAGCTATATTGTAATGCTAATTGCTGGGAAACGGAAAGAGATACAAAAAATGTTCCTGATAAAAGAAGAGACACATTTTTTTTCTTTTGGTAAATTCCACGTTTTGTTTCTAGCAATTGAACACAATATTCTGTAGGCCTTGCAAAATCTGTCAAAATCCAGTAAAACAGCGGGAGCGAAGGAGGTTGCTTCTTTGAAAATGGCTGGGAGTGAATTAATAGCAAGGATCCACTGTATATGTACTATGTACGAGTAACCTTTGGTTAAAAAAAAAAAAAAATCAATTAGTTTAAAAAATAAAAAAACTGCATTAAAGCTTTGTCAGACCCCAAAAAAAGCAAATGGAACACAACGTTGCCAACAGTCAATTATGCCCCACAACTGCGGTGCCAGCAACATCTGCGGAGAGAGGCCACCTAAGATACTTGATCAGAGTGATGGATGCTGGCGAGCCCCGCCGCGCACCCTCGACATGCACACCTGCTGCCTGCGCCCCACTTATTGAATCCATGAATCAATTTAATGAGCACGGGGCGGGGGTCAGGCCTTCAATAAACACCCCGGTGAGCTCGCCGCGCTCCTGTTTTCGACAGTCGGCGCTTGACTAGTTTGGTGTTCCAGCCAACGTGTTCAGTAGGGGAGCAGAGTTGAGTGCGCTGCGGCTTGAGAAAGAGAAGCAGACACCTCGTATTGGTAATCGATACTGCGGCAGTGAAGTGATGCCTGCTGCCGTGATACGTCCCATTTAGAGCGGAACGCTTTCAGGCCTGACTCAGGCCATTCCAAGATTTCCCACTGGATTTGGCTCCACCTCCACCTGCTCTCTGATCTGCCGTCGTCATCCACTTGCCGGTGTTACAATCGCCGTTTTTGCTGCAATGGCTTGATGTTCTTGCTGCCGCCCAAATACACCAATTGTCAGGGTGGGCGTGAGTGGTTAAGGGATGGTGGACCCAAATGTGAGGAAGCAAGGCAGTGAGACAGGAATGAAGTGCAATATGAGGAACTTGAATGAAACATAGTGAGAAAGTCGAGCGGACAATCATGACTGGATGGGACGGGACTGGACTGGTCGCTATGACTGGACAGGACGTGAGTAGACTGGTCGCCATGACTGGAACGAGCGTGACGTGACTTGCAGGGGAATGACTTGACTTGGCTGGGGCTATGGCTTCTTGGCTGTGACGATGCCGACTTGGTTCGCTGTGACGAGGATGACTTGGCTAGCTGTGGCGATGACTTGGCTGTTGTGATGACTTGGAGGTGACAATGGCTACTTGGCGATAACAATGTCTACTTGCCGGTGAAAATGGCTACTTAGCTGTGATAGTGGCTACTTAGCTGTGACAGTGGCTACTTAGCTGTGACAGTGGCTACTTAGCTGTGACGATGCCGACTTGGTTCGCTGTGACGAGGATGACTTGGCTAGCTGTGGCGATGACTTGGCTGTTGTGATGACTTGGCGGTGACAATGGCTACTTGGCGATAACAATGTCTACTTGCCGGTGAAAATGGCTACTCAGCTGTGACAGTGGCTACTTAGCTGTGACAATGACGACTTGGTTAGCTGTGACGAGGATGACTTGGCGATGACTTGGCTGTTGTGATGACTTGGCGGTGACAATGGCTACTTGGCGATAACAATGTCTACTTGCCGGTGAAAATGGCTACTTAGCTGTGACAGTGGCTACTTTGCTGTGACAGTGGCTACTTAGCTGTGACAGTGGCTACTTAGCTGTGACGATGCCGACTTAGTTCGCTGTGACGAGGATGACTTGGCTAGCTGTGGCGATGACTTGGCTGTTGTGATGACTTGGCGGTGACAATGGCTACTTGGCGATAACAATGTCTACTTGCCGGTGAAAATGGCTACTTAGCTGTGACATTGGCTACTTAGCTGTGACAATGACGACTTGGTTAGCTGTGACAAAGACACACGAACTTTCACACATAAAAATGGCAATGCGCCAACACCAACTTTCTTTCTGACATGTTACAGACCAAACCAGTCACTCAATCTTAATCCATTTGTGTTTGTGCATTTTCTCCACTGTCAATTTGAATAACGTCCTGTTTTTGAACAAATTAATTTAAATCAAAGCTTCTTTTTTTTTTATCAGATTCATCGAATAATCGACAAAATGGCATTGTGCAAAATGTGTTGAATTATTTTTAGTTCTCTTTAACTCATTTACTCACAGTCATTTTTAAATGAAGCAACCCCCTTTGCTCCCGGCTGTTTTACTGGATTTTGACTGATTTTGCAAGGCCCACAGAATATTGTGCTATAAAAACATGAAACCTACCAAAATAAAGATTAGAGTCTCTTCTTTCATCAGGAAAAAAATTATATTTCTATCCATTTCCGTTTTGCAGTAATAAGCATTAGAATATATTTTTATAAGTTTCATCATTATTCACAAATCTGTTTAAAACACTGGGGAAAATAACTTTTTTGCAACATGGCCCTCGTTGGTCTTTTAAGCGTCCTCTTCAGGACAGAAACTGCATCAAAGCCTTCTGTATGTTCTAGCATAAAAAAAACATAAAAACATATAAATACGTTTTTGGGACCATGGCAATATTTAAAAGAGAACGTTTTTATACGTTTTGGGGAGCAAATAAGCTAAGTTAAGCCTGGAATGTATTACTGGCATTTCCATTCATTTCAATGGGAAAAGATGATTTGAGATACAATTGTTTTGTGTTATATCATATATCATATCTCAAGGCACAACTGTATGTTATGTGATGCATCTTGACAGTAAGATGATATTTGTTTGCCGTGGGAGGAGCTCACTTTAGTTGTCTTTGCCAGGTGTATGATTTTCATCAGATAAGTGATGTTCACTCTACTTTAGTACAGTAGCAAAGTATTTGTACTTCACCACCTCCCACCCCTTCTTACTTCTATAATGTGATCTTAAACGCACTTCACTCCAATGATTCAACCACAAGCGGACTCCCGTCACCACGAGGTCATCGCACAAAGGACGAACGGTCACCATTTAGACGTCCGTCCTGCAGCATCCTCCAACCCAAGACATTTTTCTTCATCCGCCGGCGACGTGGAGCCTAATGGAGCATGAGAGTGACGGTCCCCCACCCCCCCACCAATCCCCCCCTCCCATCCCCGCACTCCATTTGCCGGGTTGCGTCACGAGGAGCCGCAGGCGAGAGGCCATGCTGTGCGAGTCGGGCCTGATTCACGGGTAAACATGGCTGGCGGTAATTGGGGAGCGACGCAGTGGGGAGTTTCGTACCTTTCACGTCCCTCAGTCGTTTGCGAGTGCAAATGGCAAACTAAGTACTGTTGTCTTCGGTGACAGCTTTTTGCATGGAAACACATCCTAGAAGTGTTGCCCAACGTGTTGATGTTGGGTGTGACTCGTTGTGGTTGAGGTGTCTTATCAGCTACACGTTCCTTATCGTTCGGCAAATGTGCAGACTGTTTGAACGGAACCACCTGAGAGGAAATTATGGCTGCGTGATGCATTTTCCTCCTCTTTTGTCCCGTGGAGTCCTGATAAAAAAAAAATGTTTTTTTTAAACACGCTGCACGGACAAGCAGCAGGAAGTGAGAAAGTGTAGGCGACACCATTCATGAGACTTTTTTAAATTTGGGACACAGATAATGCTCGGAGCCTGAAAGCTATCACAGATATTTGTATATATTTGATATTTTTTAGCAAGAGTAAAGACTGGAATTTTGTTCCTCCCCGTAAAGGAATAATGCAATAATGCAAAAAATCTATTTTCGATCTGGTAAAAATCAGATCAGATCATTACAAAAATATTGTTGGTTGAAAATGGTGCTGTCGCTATGGAATTTTTTTAGAATCGATTAATCTATCGATTATTCAGCCGATTAATCGACTAATCTGATTCATTTTAAATTTGCATTGAAGTGTATTACAAAAGCATTTTTCCCTGATTACTGTTTATTAACCAGTCTTTGGTGTTTGTTTTGTATTCGTATACCGATTAAAATAGAGGGGAGGGGAGTGTTGATGTTACTCGTTGGGTCATTGTTTTCCAAAGTAAAAACAGATGTTGTTCTTAAATGCTGTGATGACTGCGAAACAAACAAACAAACAAAAAAGCTGCTTCCTGTGCCCAACATTGCAAATCCATTTAAGGTAATTGTGAATTTACATTTTTCCTGACACATTAGCGGTTTTGATCAATGTTTTTAAGCGTAAACAATATGCTCATTGCTGAAACGGTAATATTAATGCACTTTCAAATATTAATATTAGTTATTCTTAAAAAAAATCGGTGTATTTTTAAAAACTATTTCACGTATACGTAAATAGAATAGTTGACTGAACAAGACCTAACCAAAACATATTTGAAGCAACTGCTCTAATTTAAAAAATAACAAAAAACTTTTGAGGCGATGATTTCATGTGATTTGATTTGTCATGATGTTTTGCTACATTATTATTATGATTATTTATTTAATTTTTTAACTTCCGTATGTTCCCCATCGCTCCGGCTGGTTGCGTGAGTAACTTTTACTCATATAAAAGTTCTTTGGGGTGGAACAAGAGCGAAGATATAAATTGTGTCATTGCACTTTATCATTGGACTGGCTCACAACAAGCTGTTTTACTGCTTTCATGAATTTTATAAGAGCTGTCATTTATTACGCCGGCGGTATATCGGGCGTGAAATGGCGTGCCGCCGCCGCCGCCGCTACCAACTTCCATGGTGGCTCCTTCTTATTAGCTCTGCAAATGAGTGAAGGGAAATATCTCATTTACAACTTTCAGCTCCATTCTTTGGGTGTACTCTCTATTAATGATGCAAAGTGACACAGCGCACTTCCTGCCCCAAGGGGGAACCTACACGGGCCTCATTACAAGCTTCTTTTAATTAGTCTTTGTAATTAAAAGACGAATAAAGGATGCCGAGGAAGGCTGCGAGCGGAATTGATATGCCAATAAGCATTTTCATGTTCAGTGGTCAACGGTCTCAGTTGCGCTGAGGTTGATGTTGAGAATTCAACCTCTGAACTGGTTATTTTGGGATTTATTCAAAAGCAAATAACTCTCCTGATGCCTACAAACTCAAATATATGTTTACAGGCTGTTTTGGATGACAACTAGTGTATTGTTTGTCTACATTACTCTTAATAGCAAATTACTAACAACCACACACTCAAGCAGATAGTTAACAACTACTGATAACAAAGTGCAAACATCAGCCAAAAACGAACATATAAGAGACATTAACACTCATAGTTTCTTACTAAGCACTGTTAAGAACGTTTCAGCATGAATTTGAATCAGAACGAATCAGAATGGACACTTACGTCATCATTGATTACTGCAAGCTGCGAGCTGAATGACGAACGGAACGACTGGAAACAGGAAACGGAAATACGGAGCGGCCTTTCAAATTAAAAGTATCGGTTTCAAAATAAGATATAGCAAAAACGTCGCAAACAAAACAACAAACTGTTGAATCGCAGAAGGAGAACACACGTGACGCCATCTTGATGAATCTAATTGAATAGGGAAGCATGGAAGTTGGCTGTCTGGAACTTGTGACCTATTTGGGCCGACCATGTGTTACAAGATGGCATCCAGAAGGCGCCCGCATCATATTCTCTCTCCCAAAAAAAACATTTCCTATTAAATGTACCTGACAGCGCTGGAGTGATTCATGGTGTCAGGTTAAATAGACCGTAATCACCCAATCATTTTCCATTTTAATTAGTTAAATGGACCTTTTGCACTCCTCTCAGATTGAGATAGAGAGGAACCTTTCAAGCCAAATGCCCCTGAGGACCTACAATCTCAAATCCTTACAATCTTTTCATGCCTCGAAAACACTCAATTCTACCCGGAATCAACCCCTAATCTTAATCCTACCATCAAAAGCCACACGACTCACCTGTCGGAGAGGTACAGACAATCAAAACGGTTTATGTCGGTTCTAAATTTTCATCCTCTTAACATAAAAGTGGAAACACATTTAAACTAATAGAAATATGGCTGCATCTTATAGTCATCGATAAGGTCATTTTATAATAATTTATAAAATTGAGTTAAAATGTGATATTGGTTTGTGTTGAGGTCATTTTCTGCCACTTGGTGGCATAATTGCAGTTCTAAGACGTTGGTGACAGCTCAGTGCATTTTTCTTTTCATGTTAAGAACGATCTAATGTTTAACGTGAAGTAGCTTGTGAAATTCTGCACATTTTTAAAATTGTAAAATACAACTTGACCCCAGTTTTTCCACAAATATATGCATTATTGTTAAATTTCATCCATGCATTTAAAATTACCTAAAAATGAACACACTAATTTTGACACCCTTAATTTATCAATAAAGTGTACTAGGGGTGGGAATGGTTGGCTGTCAATTCCTATTTTTGGGTCTGCGATTCAATTCAGAATCGATTTTCGATTCAAAAGGATTTGAATGACAATCATTTATGTTTCAATCCATAGATGTGTAAAGAATCATCATGATCTTCTCTTGTCTGCTTTGCAAGACAAAATAACAAATGGAGACATTAAGGTGTCTTTTTTTTAAAACAATTATTAAGTTTTGAATTGTAAGGAAAGTGATTTTCACTGCAAAAGTCAAGATTTCAAAGACTTTATCGCTGTAAGTTTTTTTTTTTTGCGCTTTTATGTGATGCCACACATCAAACTTAACTCATTCACTGCCATTGACGGCTATAGACGTCAAAAATTCATTTGAACTATATTAGTTTCACATTTTTTTCCACTTTTGTTAACAAGAGTATGAAAACCTAGAATTTTTTTATTGTGCATTTTTAACAGATATAAAAATTTTGATTCATCGATTAATTACAATTTTAAAAAAAATTATCGTCTGACGCTCCTAATTTTTTATAATCTTTTCTCTCTTTTTTTTAATTAGGGGCATCAGGCGATTACAATTTAGAATTGTAATTAATCACATGACTTCACTAGTTAACTCAAGATTAATCACAAATTTTATATCTGTTCTAAATGTACAATAAAAACATTTATAGGTACTCTTGTTAACAAAAGTGTAAAAAAAAAAAAAAAGTGAAACTAATAGTTCTAATTCATTTTTTACGTCTATAGCCGTCAATGGCAGTGAATGAGTTAAGAGTAACTTGTTTACACATGTATTACTTAAACAATACCTGTGCTAATAAAGGTTATGGCGGTTTGAAAATTGTAATTCAATTTGTATTCTAAAATATGTGGAAAAATCTTCTGGAAAAAAATCCCCACTTTTCATAAGTCTTCTGCCGGTATGAGCCGTCTGATAAACTCACCTTTTTTCCCTTTTATTTTTTTTACCCCAGCATCTCCCTTTTTTTTCCCTTGCCTCTGTTGTCCCATCACTTTGGCCTCTTTATTAACACATTTGCCGGGTTTAATAAAAATGGAAATTCCCAAACGGGGCCAATCTTTAAAAGGAATGGCAATAAGAGGAAAGCATGGGCTGGAATTGGAGGAGATTTATAGGAGCCTCTGCAGACCGTAAAGGATGCGCTTGCTTCCCAAACTTCCAACGAGACACGCTTTTATTAGCCCTGCCGTGACGCTGACACCTCATGACTGGCTTTGAATTTTAATAACGAGGGATTTTTTTTTTTTTTCCCCCCTCGTTCCCTTCTGCGTTTCACTGCCGTCTAACTAAGCCGCGTGGTCATATTTCAGAACATTAAATAACATGACACAGAGCCTCTGTGACTGCTTAACCTGTGGCCTCCAAAAGGGTCTTGTTGGAATGATTCCCCTTTGGAGCCGTCGTGTTCCGAGAGAGATGAGCGTGGAAATTAATTGCATTACAAGAGACGGATGTTAGAGCTGCAGTACGGATGTTAGACACAGAATCCTTATTTGATTACTTTAGCAATGGTGCATGTTATTATGAGCGTCTGTTACATGACATTGTTTTAAAAGGGTACACGTGCCTGAACAGGATGAGACTGCCACTGGTTGGATGGAACATTTGTTGCGGATATATAAGTGGGCAACTACTGTGAATTCCTTTTCTGTATATTAACTCATTTAATCCCCCAAAAATATACTCTTGGTTTTTTTTTTTTTATAGTTTGTCGTTCACTCCCAAAAACGTATTTTTATGCTAGAGCATACAGAAGAAGAGGTCACTTAAAGCAATGGTAGTTATTACAAACAAACAAAAACGGCCAGCAGGTGGCAGCAGAGTATAAGAGATCGGCCAGGGCCATTTTGCAACAAGCTCTTTTTCCCAGTGTTTTCAACAGATGTATGAATAATGATGAAACTTAGCTATATTCTAATGCTAATTGCTGCAAAACGGAAACAGATACAAATATAAAAAAAATCCCTGATGAAAGAAGAGAATCTAATATTTCATGTTTTTATAGCAATGGAACACAATATTCTGTGGGCCTTGCAAAATTCAGAAAAAACAGCTGGGAGCGAAGGGGGTTGCTTCAGTGAAAATGGCTGGGAATGAATGAGTTATTGTATCCAACTATTAGAGCAGAACAATTAATCAAATTAAAATTGACATTGCAATTTAGTAGAAAGTTATTTTCTCATTGCAAAGACTGCAATTTAGAAAAAACTAACAAATATTTTATTCAGTTAGACTTTATTTTAGACTTTTTCTCGCAAATCTGCCATTTAAAAAGTGGCAAATTTCTCAGAATATTACCCCGCCTCCAAAAAATATATATATTTATACGTGGCCCTAATACGCCGCCGAACCTGGAACCTGTGGCATATCCATATGAGAAACCTTTTCTTGTTCGAGCACGACCCGGCTCGACATGCTTTAAATATGTCTTTATCCGACTTTAATGCCGCGCGGCAAATTCAGAAACGGCTGCACAGTTTCCAATCCCGCCTTTAAATCTTATAACTGCATAATTCAAGAGACGAACCCCCGCAGAACCGCACCGCAGTTCTCCAGCCCGAATGCCTGCCCATAAAATCAAATATATGCTGATTGCGGAGCCTATACGGAGGAGAGCCTGGCAGCTGCCTCTGATAGCGTCGCCATTGCTGATGTGTTCGGGCCGGAGGAGACTTTGCAAGATGCGCATTGAAGATCGTGGTGGGGGGGGGATTGCGCAAGGGAATAGATGATAGTGCAGTCGATGCAAATCAGTGCCATTAGGTAAAGCTTGCAGGACCCGATCGATGAATCTTCATGCAGCCTCACAACACAGCCTATGCATGTACAAGTAACGTGACGGTCACGGTGCATGCTTGACATTTGCAGTGGCGCCTCGAGATTTTTATTTTCGAGATACGAGTCGACGTGATTGTTTGCTTTGACTTGGTGCAGTATGGTGGCAGTGGTCCATTCCATTCAGTTCACAACAAGCAGAAGTTTGGCAAATAGTGAACAATTCATCACAAAAAGAGAATTCAAAAATGTTTAAAATCACCCTCAATTAAAGTTCCCTCTAAAACTAAACATAAAACAAAGAAAATGATACGTTATATATTTAAAACAAACAAACATCACCCTTAGCTTAATGCTAACATATAATGAAAAATGACATTCACATGCTAACAATTACCCTTAATAATGGCAGTTGTAGAACATTTTAAGAGAACGGATAGTTAAATACAACATATGTAGACAGATGATATAATACTCACAGGCATATAGTCTTCACTCTATAAGAAAAATGTCTAATATTACAGCGTCTCAGTCACTTACAGTATAGTAGAAAGACAAGTGCTATTCTTCGTTTGTGTCTGCATTGGCCGCCTATACTGCCTCCATGTGGCTAAGGCGGGTACAACATAAGAAGCCGCAAAATGAAAATGCATCATTAAATCATGATGCACAACTGTTTAATTTGTTTCACTCTATTCAGGAATGCCATTACTATATGGTTATCTCAAGTACAATATACAGTGGTATTTTTCCTTTAAAAAATTATTTCATAATAATTTATTCTATATTTATTGCCTCTTATGTAGTTTTGTATATACTGTTCATGTTATGATAAAAACAAATATATACAGTATACATGTGAAATTATATCAACTGTAAAAACAAAAAAAAATTCCAAGTGATTTATTCCAAATATGGAATATACAAACATGAAAAATACAACATCTAAAAATCAAAATACTGTATGTATAATTTCTAGAAACAAATTACAAATAATGTGGTCAATTTTGTAGTTGTAAAGGTGATTACTGAGCTGCACTGTACTTTCTTTTAATAGAACAAGACTGTCACCCAGTGGAAGAAAGTGGTCAAAGCATCTATTGTAAATATTGTGGCTGTGCAAAGCTGAAAATTCAACAGAAACAATTAAACTGATTTAGTACCTGAAACATGGATTACATTTTTATTTTATTTTTTGTATTTTATATAACTTTTTATTCTTTTCAATTTTTGTAAGCCTGGCAAAAGTGCACAAAATGGAGACGTAATAATAATAATAATAATAATAATAATAATAGTAATAATTATTATTATTATTATATTTAACATACATTTGCATGACTATGGTTCATCACACATGGTGTATAAGTGTTTATATGTTTAATCAAAAACATTTTAAAAAATGGACTTTGTTTATTTAATTCGAAATACATGTAAAAAATAAGAACAAAGACAGAAATTGTATTCCATTTTTCATATTCTATAAACTTTCCTAAAAATTCATCATGGGTTTAATCATTTAAATAATAATTAAATTCGTTAAAATTAATTAAATAATATTTTTAAATAATGTGTTAATTGGTTTATTGTAATTAATACAATACATATATTTCATTACCATTATTTTTAACTTCACCATTTTATATAAATTAAAATAAATATGAAATTGAAATATTGTAATATTTTTAAATGAATTATTTTCCTGAACATAATTCAATTTTTTTTAACCTTATCCACAAATTACCTGACCTGTCTTTCACCTGTGTGTATATGTACTGCATGAAAAATGGAAAAGACCCTTTATTACTCTATAAGAAACGTTATAACTGTTTTGAAATTGTGAGAAAGGCAAGTGTAATTTTTCAAAATAATTTCATATACAAATGTTGTTTCAGTGTATTTCAAGACTGACATCAACAAGATTCCACAGCGGTGACCGTTTTCAGAGTGAGCATGTAGTGCTAGTTGAAGTGTTTAGTGGTGTGCTTATCGCACACAAATGAGAGCCGGTGGCGGTTGTAACTTGACCTTGGCCCCTCCTGAAAAGCTGCGACAATGGCGCCCCGTCCGTCCGTCCGTCCGGTATCGTGGTCCAGTCGGGGCTATTTATAAAGAGCAGACACAGTGCAAGAGGTCAGTCAACGCGAGGTGACATCAACTCAAGAACAAAAGGTGAGACATATTTGCTGTTAAGGTGCTGACTGTTAATGCTTTTGATGTCTGGTAGAAAAGATTTGACATATTCTTTTGATACATATTGTTTTCAAGTAAAACAGGTCATAAAAAATCACACAATTGGATTTGTCCAGCTCAACCATCAACAGTACACTTTTTATGAGATATTATTTGTCATGCACTGTGTTTGACTCTTACACCTACTCAGGTGATTAAAAACATGTATATAAAAATATATATTGCTGAATGTCCAATTTAAGTCAAATTGTATTTGAACACTAATTTCATTTTGTACTTTTGTTGAAAATAATGCTAATGCTTTTTCTAGCTGTGTGAGCGGATCAACAAACTATATAATCCATACTAGGGCTGGGCGATATGGCCCAAAAACGATATATATATATATTTATATATATTTATATATATATATATATATATATATATATATTTATTTTTTTTATTTTTTTCAGTCAAAGCCAAATATGACATGTCACAAGAAGTTTTACTGAAACCGGATATTTTAATGAACAGTGGCAAAATCAAATGAATAAATAATAAACTGTCAGGAGCCTGTCAGGTAATGAGACTGTCAGGAGCACTGCTGAAGCGCAGGAGAGCGAGGATCGCGGCGCAAATTTGAACTATATCAATATAGACGAAATAGTCTAAATCCATATCCCATTTCAAATTATATTGATATGATTTTTATATCAATATATCGCCCAGCCCTAATCCATACATCCTTTTTCTATCCCGCTTTTGCTGTTCAGGGTCACGTGGTAGCTGTAATTATAATAATAATAATAATAATTATAATAATAAAAAAGAGAGAATAAAATACTTAAGTACAACTATTTATTTTTGATATTAATGGTGTTCTGTGTGTTTGAGTGACTTCAGTGATTTCAGCTAAAAACATGGCAAATATGAAACAGGAAGTAGGACTTTCCCTATTTGGTTACAGCAAGTAACTAGCTTGATCGTGTCATTTTTGCTGAGTCATGTAGCTCATGTCTTTCTTTCCAAACGGCTAAAACAGATACTTGTGGGGGAACAATGTCAGTATTTAAAAGTACTTGTTCTACTCCTTAACAAACTCACTAAAAGCGGAAAAGTACAGATTCACCGAATTACTTCTGTGCTAGTATGTACTAATGCAAGCTAGCGTTAGCTCAAAAGAACATAGTTTTGCTAACATTGTTGCTAACAAGTGGCTCATAAATAGAAAAAATGCTAAATTAGCTAATAACAATATGCCTTACCTAAATATGTTTTTTTCATTTTGAAGATAATTTGACTCACAATTGACAACGATCAAACTAGTTGCTGATCGTGTCATTTCTGCTGAGTCTCACATGTTTGCTAACATTGTTGCTAACAAGTGGCTCATAAATGGAAAAAAAATGCTACATTAGCTAATGATAACAATATACCTTACCTAATTATGTTTTTTTCAGATTGAAAATAAACTGACTCTGAATCCCAGGAGTTGGTGATTTTTAGTCTGGCATTAGGCAAAACGATTCACCATGAAACCTTGGTGCTCCAAAGACATAACAAAGCTGTTTTGACAAAGTAAGGAGTAGAAGAAACAGTTTCACCAGAAAAAAAGTCATTACAAAAACAAATCCTCAAGTCAAGAAGAAAAACCAGAAAAATGACTTCAGTAGAGTAATGTAAAGTATTTGTACTTAATTACTTCCCACCAGTGAAGTCGAGCCAATCGAATCGCTTTGCTATTCAGCAGGATGCCGTCGATCCGCCACGAGCACTGCGACCAGTGCTACGCAGTCCAATGCCACGCACCACCGCGGCTCTCCATCGGCTGCGCGGTGGTCCGGTGCCCCAACGACTGCGGCGCCTCCCTGCACGCCTGCAAGGAGGATGACCATCGCCTCCTGTGCCCCAACGAGACGGTCCCTTGCCTCAACGCCGGCTATGGCTGCCCGCTGAGCATGCCGCGGCATCGGCGGGCCCGTCACCTGGAGGCGTGCCCCGCCAGCGTGGTCGGCTGCTCTCAGGAGTGGAACCGCTGGCCCATTGGCGACGACGATCTGACGTTCTACAGAAATGTGTCCCGACAAAGCGAACGGCACCTCGATGTCGCTTTGGCGCTGAGGGATCAAGAACTGCTGTTTAAGTCCATCAAGATGAAAAGCGTTTTCCCTGAGTTGACGCTGAAGGATCCTGAAGATTTAGTTGGGGTCACAAGGGAAGATTATTGTTTCGCCTCTGGTGGATGTACACAGAAGGGGTGCATAGAGGCGATGGAAGAGGAGCCAAGTGACGTAGCAAGCAATAAGTTGGACAAAGAAAGCCTTCAGAACGGCAGCTCGTGGGAGACGATATTCAAGAAGGAGACGAACGGCTGCGAGCAGACGAGCAAAAATGTTGCTAAAAAGGCAGAGAGAGCAAATCAATTAGAGCCGGCGAGACAAAGTTCCTCATGTGAGAACGGAGTGTCTGGCCTGGCCCCTTGGCAAGATGGCGTCTTGGAGAAGTTGGGCAAGGAAGCCAACATTAGCGAGTACAACATGTACCTGGTGCGCAACGGAGCGATGCTCATCAACTTCGGACAGCTCGCCGCCTGCACCCCCAGGGAGAAGGACTTCGTTTACGGTAGCTTGGAACCAATCAAAGTCAAGTCCGTCCGCTCCTTCAACATTCCCGGCAGCTATCGAGCAAAGCGCTGCCACCTGAAGGACCCCGGTCGCAAGGTCAAGGTCGCGCACCGGAGCGTGGACACGGCGGATCTGGGGGTTTCGCTGGAAGAGCTCCCGAAGTGCGACGAGGTGAGCGCTACGCTGCTGTGCTGTCTGGAGAAAGAATTCAAAGGGCATCTCATTTCCGAGAGCACCGGCCTGGACGGCCTGTACGTCAACGTCGGGACGCAAACGCACGACTTTGATTCTGCGCCGTTTCCAACCGAGGCGTCGCTCGCCGACGTCATTGCCGGGAAACGGCGATGCCTTCGCGTCCGCGCGGAATCCGAGTCGGTCACCAGGCGACACAACAGGACCAGCTCGGCATTCAGCCGCACGTGCGACCTCTTCTTCCGCCGCGACGAATACCCCTCGCACTTCAAGAACGTGCACTCTGAGATCCAGGCCGGCCTCGGCGGTTGGTTCCTGCAACGTTGTCCCCTGGCATACCTCGGTTGCACTTTCGCCCAGACTCGGTTTCACCCAGAGGGTCAAGCGGCTGAGGTCAAATACCACCGCGGCGTCGACAAGCTGGTCGTCCAGCCAGACGTCCCGTGGGAGCTGCTTGAGGGTATCGGAGCGTCCCGTCACCGGGACCATTTGAGCCAACTGCCCCTGGAGATCCTCCAGCAGGTCGCCGGACACTTGGACACGTTCACCTTGTCGCAGTTGTCACAGGTGTCGCGTCCGATGAGGGAGGTGTGCGCAACCTTGTTGCAGGCGCGAGGGATGGTGTCCCTCAAGTGGGAGAAGAAGACATACTCCCACGGGGGGAGCTCCTGGAAGAGTCGAAAGAAAGTAAGTATCCATCCATCCATTTTCTGTCCTTCTTGCCCTAGTGTTGTACTTCTCAAGATCGGTCTTGGTCTCAAGACCGCTTTTTAAGGGTCTCGGCTACAATTAGAATTGTATTATTTGAAAACCAACATAGCAGAATTTGTTTTCGTTGCAAACGTAGTGAAAAGAAAAGATACTGGTCATTTTGTTTTGGGTCTTTTGGGGATTTTTTTTTTGATGTATACAGTCTTGGTCTTGACCTTCAAAAGTCTGGTCTTGTCTCCGTCTCAACCTCTAAAAGTCTTGGTCTTGTCTCGACCTCCAAAAGTCTTGGTCTTGTCTCGACCTCCAAAAGTCTTGGTCTTGTCTCAATCTCAACCTCCAAAAGTTTTGGTCTTGTCTTGACCTTCAAAAGTCTTGGTCTTGTCTAAGTTTCATACGCCAAAAGGCTGGGTCTTTTTTCGGTCTCGGCCTCCAAAAGTCTTGATCTTGTCTCAGTCTCAGCGTCCAAAAGTTTTTGTCTTTCTAAAAGTTTTGTTCTTGTCTCGACCTTCAAAAGCCTTGGTCTTGTCTCAATCTCAACCTTTAAAAGTTTTGGTCTTGTCTTGACCTTCAAAAGTCTTGGTCTTGTCTCACTCTCGACCTTCAAAAGTCTTGGTCTTGTCTCAATCTCAACCACCAAAAGTTTTGGTCTTGTCTCGACCCTCGAAAGTCTTGGTCTTGTCTCACTCTTGACCTTCAAAAGTCTTGGTCTTGTCTAAGTTTGAAACGCCAAAAGGCTGGGTCTTTTTTCTGTCTCGAATTCCAAAAGACTTGGCCTTGTTTTGTTCTCGACCTCCAAAAGTCTTGATCTTGTCTCAGTCTCAGCGTCCAAAAGTTTTTGTCTTTCTAAAAGTTTTGTTCTTGTCTCGACCTTCAAAAGTCTTGGTCTTGTCTCGACCTTCAAAAGTCTTGGTCTTGTCTCGACCTTCAAAAGTCTTGGTCTTGTCTATCTCTCGACCTTCAAAAGTCTTGGACTTGTTTCGATCTCGACCTCCAAAAGTCTTGATCTTGTCTCGGCCTCGACACTCTCTAGTCTCGATAATATCTTGGTCTTGATTGGTGTGACCTTGACTACAACACTTGTCCTCATTAAAGTCGGCGGTGATTTTGGAGCCTGTCGCAGGTGATTTTGGGCTGGTCGCCAGCCAATCAGAGGACACGTACAGACAAACCACCATTATCATTGAATAATGCAACGCTGGATGAAAATCACTAGAACCGTCGAGCATTACCGTGGTTGCCTGGTTTGGATTTTGGATGCAGTTGAAGGAACTTGAACAAACCTACACCCGGTGTCCGCCAATCACAGTCAGTTTGGAATTCATTTTGGACAAAAAATATATCACAGGCAGAGCAGTCCGGCCTAAACGTCCCTATCACTTCCTCCCCGCTATCTAACTCTTGCTTTGTTAGCTGTCAGTGGAAAATGTCAACTATATGAAACAGCTGCCGCATTGTCAACACCAGCCAGACTCTCTGCAACAATACAAACTATGCAGGGAACATTTCATCACTTCACTATTAAAAACCTTAGTAGGTCATGTTTAAGATATGCGCAGACGTCATGTGACATACAATTGATAGACAAAAGTATTGGGACATTTTGGTATTTATACCTCCAGGGGTCTGCAAAAATAATTAGCTTTTTGTCAAACTACATTTTTTTTTTGCCTGAAATGTGTTGGTATATTTTTATTTAGTTATTGCACTGTTGAAATTGAACCAGCGCCTCTTTATGAGATTTAAAGGGCAAAGGCGGTATATTTATGTACGGACGGGGTGATCACAAGACAAGCAGCATGCATTAGGTGATGCGATGCGAATGGCCTGACAGCAGGGCAGAGAGGCGATCATTCATGGAAACAGTTCGTTGATAAACGCGACCTGGACAACAGCTGAGCATGTGCTCCCAAATCAAGGTCGTAAATTGTTGTGAGTGTTGGAATGGACGCAAAAAATAACATCCTGCAGTCACATGCAGTGTGTCAAAAAATTTTTTGGTGGGGGGGTGCAAGTCAATGAACTCAAAATTTCAAGACATGACATTTTAACCAGACTTTGCCTACGTGTCATCCCTGCAATGTGTTTTGGTCCACAGGTTTGGGAGTTCAGCTCTTTGTTTTGCCCCGTGGAGCGATGGCGCTTCAGCGAGGTGCCCTCCATGGCCGACCACCTGCAAACGTGCCCCTTCTACCAGAGGGAGCGCCGCACAGAACCCGTGGCGTTAAGTGGCCTGCAGGAAGTCAGCAGAGAAGAAAGATAAATGCGATGGACTGCATATCCAGATATATGCATTTCCTGCATATTACTATTGTGTAATTTACCGGGTGTTTGTTTTTTGTTTGTCTGTAGATGCATCTGATATAAATACCTGTACTCTGATATGCCCTAAAATGTCCCAAGATGCTGTTAAGCTAGCACAATTTAGCCCGTTAATGGATTTATGGATTGTGGATGTACATGAGCACTTGTGCAGTGTTTTTTTTGGAAATTGTTTTAATAAAAGTTATGTAAGATGAGTGCATTAGATTGTTTGTATATGTTTATATGCGGTTTAAACTAGAGTGTTGCATTTAGAGTAGAATCCTGGTCATCTTTTCCTATTGAAATGAATAGAAATGTAATGTAACAGTTCCACAACACCTACTTTTGATCCTATTTTTATTTATTTATTTTTCTATAAAAACACACACACAGAGCATTGTTTTTATTGCCCTTTACCAACAACACCGCTAGATGGCACTATGACACTATGTATTTTCAAATGCCTCTTGACTTGTACTAAATAGCACTTTTTAGAAAAACATCCAGCAACCATGATTAATTCCCTTATGTTTTGTGTAAAAAGCGAATGAATAGATAAAATCACATTAAAAAAAAAGTATTGGATCATATTGGATTGTGTAGGTGTACCTAATGAAATGTCCAGTTTAGACTCCAAAACAATCATGTCCGTAATGGTTGATTACACTGCCATCTACTGGTGATCAGCTTAAGTGCATTTTGATTTGATGCTAAGAGATGACAACGTTGCGCCACACTGAAACAAAATATTATGATTTTTGTGTGTGTTATAAGTCATTGTCCTCAAGTATAAAAAATTGCAGGCAATTTGATTTTAAACAGGTCTCAATTCAGTGAGAAAAATGTTCATTTCACACTACACAAAACTAAATGCAGCTCAGCTTACCTTTTAGCTAAGACATTTCAGAGAGTGAGGTTGGTGCTTCTAAGTGGCTTTGAAACTTTGTTGTGGGCGGAGAAACAGTGTGGGGGTAATAGCCTTAAGAACACATTTTCAAGAATCGGCATCTGACAAAAAATTGCATGGCTGTTTAATTTCATACTTGAGACCAAAATATTTGTATGCAAATAATTTTAAAAAGTGTATTACTATTTCTCTAAAATGCAAAAAGTTTAGTATCTTGACTGCGCCTCCAGTGGCGACTCGCACATGTCGGGGTTGCGCAGCTTGCCGATGACCTGCTGCAGCATATTGTTGCAAAGCGCCGCGTACGGGTTCAGCATCACCGCCTGCTGGCGGGCAAACTCATTGCCGAGCGCCGCCGCCTTCTGGAAGTCCCGACGCGCCTCGTCGTCCTGGCCCGCCAGCCTGCGCAGGAGGCCCCGTTGCACAAGCGCCTGGCAGGCCGTCCGCCCCTGGCCCCCGCTCAGGGAGACGGCTTGGTCCAGGTCCTCCAGAGCGCCTGAGGACAAAGAAGATCATACTGGAGATGAAGAAAGTGATATGTTCAATTTTGCTGGTACAGTCCACTTGCATTAGGGCAAGTATATCCGGCAAATGAGCTTTCAAGGGTTATTGTTGTTCGTACCTGGCGTGTTGCCTTTGAGTCGAAGGGTCTGCGCCCGGTTGTTGTAGGCGGACGCCCGCCGGGGAAGAATGCGTATGGCCTGGCCGAACAGCTGAAGGGCCGCCTCCAAATCTCCCGCCTCGGCTGCAGAAACCCCACGAGTCTCCAAGTCCTTCACTTGTCTCAGTGAGTCCACGTTGAAGGGGTTGTCTGGCAGGGGTGAGAGAAACCGCTTGGCAAGGGGGTATTTTTGACATTGACTCTTGCAAAGAAAGAGGTAATAAAGTAAAAAAAAAGAAAAAAAGGTTATATGTTCTGTACAGCTCCACTAGTCTAAACCAAGGTTATTTTAGTAAACGTAAACTTAAATTTAAAAAACAATTTCGTTAACATAATAAAATAAAAACGAGAATGCTTAAAAAAAATAAAAAAATTAAAAATTAAAAAACGAACTTAAACTAACTATAATTATGGCGAAAATGTCCTTTGTTTTAGTCTTTGGTAATTAATTTAATGCATGAGCCTTTGGGGATGATTTTCAATGTGATTTTAAGTATATTTATTTCAATATTAACCGGAACAAGGACGTTTGAAAGTGTGTCACACAGAAGTGACGTCATCTAACAGCAGCCAATAGAAAAGCACCTTAAGATGACATCGCTCTTAGGCGACAATTTTGCGTGCTTGACTTTTGGCTCCAATGGCTCAACTCGCCTGCTTTTTTTTCTTTAAACTCAACCGAAATACAACGCCAGGTAAGAAATGAGTTACTTTTAAAAACATTTTTTTTTTTTTACAATGGTGTTTATTAAATATTGCGCGCAAGTAATAAACAAACAAAAAAGAAAACTAATACTGAAACAAACTAAAACGGATAAAAACAGAACCACCCTGAAAACGAATTAAAACAAACACAATTTAAAAAACAAAATTCAAAACGAAATAAAAGCTAAAACTAAAATTCCAAAACTCTAATAACCCTGGTCTAAACCCGGAATTCTAATTAGTATTCCATTTGTGGAATATGAATTAAGCAGCAAAACCCACCCGTTTTTATCCACCTTACTGGGCAGCCATTTTGCCACTTGCTGTCAACTAAAAATAACATCACAGTGGCAAAAGGTAACGACCAATCGTGTAGGAGTGGAGGAGCTCATAGCGGTAAGGTGGTGCGAGACCATTTAAAGGTTTAAAAACAAAATATAAGAATCTTAAAATGTACAGGGAGCCAGTGAAGGGAGGCCCCAAAAGTGAACCCTGTGGAACACCATACGAAAATGGGTCAGAGTGGGACACAGCTAATTAACGATTAACTTATTGCACGGAAGTTAAATAAAAAATAAGTACCTAAATGTTTAAAAATGAAGAATGCAAATGAAACAAAAAAATCTATTTGGAAAAACCTTGTACGTCCCCACATCAAGACTCACCGTCGCCTGTTAATTCCTGCTCTTGGTCCAGGCCGGGGACGTCTCCAAAGGGCGTGTTGGGGCTGAAAATGGCCTGCAGGACCGCTCGGTCGTGCTCAGATGCCATTGTTAGCAAAAAGATGACCAACGGAGAGGAAAAGTGTTTGTAAGTTTACAGCAGGAGGGGGGGAGCGTGGTGATTTGGGCCGCACAAGCAAAAAGTGCAGCCAGCCAATGGGGTGAGGGGGTGGGAGAGGAGGTGGACTTTGAGCACATCTGTGTGTAGTTAGCTGGAATGACGCTGCAAAGTGGTAGGGGAGCTTTTAAGAACAGGGGTGGGGGGAGAAGGGGGTGATATTGTTTGAGTACTGAAACATCCAAAATGGATATTGGATTCAAATGGATAGGAATACAGTATACCGCATCATATTTGTCTATCTATCTGTACGGGTGATGTATCGTGATGGGCAAAGTCGGTAAATGCTTTTGCACTAAATGGAAAATGACCTTAGTGTCCATTTTGTGACAAATTTATATATTTGGGGGTGTACTGTTTTTTCGCCCCTAATAGAATAGTGCATTGTTTTAACAATGTTTGCTCAACTGTCATTATTGTAATTTTGGTTTACTAAAGCATGTGAAATGAATATAGTTGTAATAGAAAATACTCTCTTTAAGAACCGAGATTTCAACTGATAAAAAAAAAAAAATGGTACTAGTGTATTTTAAAAAAATGTCTACAGAATATTAATTTCCACATTTGAATTTAATTAGTTTATTTTTTGTGTGTATGTGAACACATTTGACTTGTTTCAAGCAATTTCATCACAACAAATATCTTATTTTAATGAAATGTCAAAATTTTCAAATGTGTTTCTTTTATCCATACAATATTCCTTTTTTATCATTCATTCACCCTCTATTTAGTTTCCATTTGATTGACTCTCAAAGCGGTTATTTTTTATTTTAATTTAATAATTTTTTTTTATTGTATAGCTCTTATTGTTTTAATTCATTTTTATTATTGTATTAATTTTTTGACACATGCGGCTATTTAAGTATTACATTATTTTATACTTTCAATATTTATTAATTCATTCATTCATTAATGTTTTTGCCTTTTCGGGAATTTTAAGCCTGTTCCCTTCGCGGATATTTTTTTTCTTTTTTTTTCTTTTTTCACTGAATTTTTTTAATGTTGATAATTAAGACTGTGAGTAATTCAAATTCACACTGACGACCTCTCATTTTGAGTGCTGTATCGTGCTTGTGACACTTAAAAGCTGCTGATGAAAGCACCCAATTGACATTAATTAACCAGTGCCAAATATTACAGCTACTTCTTCAGCACATCTTTCAATGAAGAGGACAAAAGATTGAAATAAAGCAGATCATTGAAAGCCAGACAAGCAGCAACTTTAAAGGAAAATCTCTTTAATTCTGAGGTTTGAAGGCTAGGTTAGGGTTTTAAGCCTTAGTTAAGGTTTCAAAACCGTTTCTAATTAGTCTGTCATGCCAGGGTTGGTGGAATAAGTACGGTTTTAAGTAACAGGATTAGGGTAACAAACAGAAGTGGCAAATCCAGGTCCAGAAAGTAAAACCCCTTCCACAGTTTGGCTTTAACCATTGATGCTAGCGAGCTAGCTAGCAAGCTAGCAGCTAAACAAGCACCCTGTGAGCTAGCTAGTGAGCTAGCATCCCACACTGTGGCAGGGTTTTGCCTTTCTGGACCTGGATTTGCCGCCTCTGGTATCAAACCTAGTTTAGGATTTCAAGTTAGAGTTTCAAATTCGAGCTCCAGTCCTTGATTAGAGTTTCAAATCAGTAAAACAATAGTTTGGAATTCAAGTCAGGGTTTGAGTTATGGTGTTAAACAAAATAGAGGGATTCAAATGAGGGTTTTGAATTGGGTTTTCAAATAAAGATTTCAAGCCTGTGTTGATGTATCAAACAAGGTTGAGGGTTTCAAATGAGGGTTTCAGGCCTGGGTTAGGGTATCAAATCACAGTAGTAGTTCAAGCCTTTATTAAGGTTTGCATGGCTTTTCTTTTCTTTATATATATAAATATTACATTTTTTCGTCTGTTTTATTTCTTCTTTGTAAGTCGCAGTGTCCCATCGCTATTTTAGGACAATAATCATCAGCGCAAAAAGGCATCCATGTTTGCAGTGCATTTGCTCGTAGTCCCTCCCCCCCTCCTCCTCCGTGTGTCACTGCACACACTGTAAACCGTCAAACTGGTAATCGGCCCGTGTCTAGTCTGAAACTAGTGTTTGAAACCATGATTGACAATTCAAAGTGCGAAGCAGCTTGACGGTTTGAAATGAGGGTTTCAAGCCTTGGTTGGCGTTATAAAATGAGGGTTTCAACAAAGGCGTCATTTTCTGTCCTTTAAAATCTTGCATCAGTAATGTCTGCTGTAGTCTATAAATAGCGCGTTGAGGAGATGCCATTTGAATGGGATTCAAATAAGTCTGCAGATGATTCATAAGAGAGTGTGTCGGGCAGTGCGCGCAGCTGTGTCATCGCGCTCGTATTTGTCGGCCGTGTTCCAGTTCGGAGGCCCGAGGACGAGCGTCCCGCTGAGCTTCCAAGGACTGGCTGACACGCCACATGGAGTTCAGGCTGCATTTTTTTTTCTTTACTCGGGAGAGAGTAGACGTTAAAAAAGTGTCACTTCGTAAGCAGCTTAGTCCATTTTGGCAACGGCTTCCCCTTTGAAGTCTGGGGATCGTTACCTCCGCCAAGGGTGGAGAAAGTGCTAGTCTTACACAACAGATTACTGTTTAATTTAAAGAGTAGCACATGTGCGCAACTGGTGGTTCAAGACCAATTTATTGAGCCATGGCACTCGTTCTCATGAGAAACCATCAAATAAAAATGTCACAAATGAAAAATGTATGCAAGTATTTTTTTTTTAATAATAAAACATTGCTCTATTATGTGTGTGTGTGTGTGTGTGTGTATATATATATATATATATATATATATATATATAAAATAATCGCATAACTTCAAGCGTTAGCTCATGATAATCGCAAATTTTAGATCCGTTTTAAATGTACAATAAAATATTTTTCTCTAAGTTTTCATACTCTTGTTAACATAAGTGGGAAAACATTTTTAGAAATATGGTTGCATATTTTAGTCATTGCTACAGTAATTTCATAATAATTCATAAAATTAAGTAAAAAAAAAAACGGGGGTGATATTGATTTGTGTTGAGGTCATTTTCTGCCACTAGATGGCATAATTGCATTTGTAAGGCGCTGGTGACGGCTGCATTTTTCTTTTCATATTAAGAGCTATGTAATCTTTAACATGAAGTAACTTGTGAAATTCTGCACATTTTTAAAATTGTAAAATACAACTTGACCCCAGTCTCAACAAATATATGCATTGTTATGAAATGTATAACTGCTAAATGTTGACGTGGGCGTGTCTGCTTCGTTGCGACTGGAATTCCCCCAGTACAGGCTTTCCAAGTAAGGGGCGGTCATTAATTAAAAAAATTAGTGGCGTTAAAGGAGCTTTAAATTAACTCAAAATTAACGCACTAATTTTGGCATATATATATATATATATGTATATATATATATTGCATCCGGTATTTTGGAGCCAAAGAACTGTACTTTTGTAGGGCATTGGCGTCATCTTGTGGCACCTTAGGACATTAAAAAGAGCACACACGCATTGAGAGCGCTACAAGAAAAAATAAATAAATAAATAAATAAACGGAAATAGATGTATGTATTCACATTTTCACCCGCCAAGTCAAGTGTTGTCATGGCAGGATGCACTCGAGAAACTGCTCTCTGGTTTTGTGTGTGTGTGTGTGTGTGTGTGTGTGTGTGTGTGTGTGTGTGTGTGTGTGTGGGGTGTGTGTGTGTGTGTGTGTTTGCCTTTGTGTATTATGAGGACATGTCACCTGAATACACGCAACACTGCGAGGACATTTTGAATTATGAGGACACAGCCCATGTCCTCATAATTCATTCAATGCAGAAGTGCTTCTAGGGCTGTAGAAGGCTTAAATCCAAAGTTTTAGCCAATGTCCTTGTAAACCATAATTACATGAATTTGTGTATTTTTGTGTATTTGATGACGCCCCCTGTAGGAAGGTCCTCGTAATGCACCACTTCATGAATTATTCACACCAGTGTATATTTCACAGCATTTGATTGGCTGACCGTCACCTGTCCCCACAATTACGCACATGTCCCCATAATTCAGTTTTTTCTCAAAATGCTGTGTATTGTGAATGTTTGTCTGTAGACGCAGAGCCTTTTTTTTTTTTGCAGCCACCAATTCCTAAGTAGATCAATTAAATAATGAAATACACTATGACATTTAATTATATATTTCAGCATTTAATTCTTGCAGTGGTTGTTTATTTGAAAATATACAATGGTTAACAGCTGTTTATCACATCACTTTGAACAGCTGGAGGCAGAGACAGAGAAACTGTCAGTGCCGTATATTGATTCATCATTTAACATCCCACCCTGCCTTTACAATGTAACATCTTTCTGTACACCAGTGGCCAAATGTTTTGAGAATGACATTGATTTTCTAAAAATCTCCAGTGCTGACTTATTATTATTGTTTTTTTATGATGGCAATTTGCATGTACTCCAGAATGTTATAGTGATTAGATGAATTGCAAAGTCCCTATTTGCCATGAAAATTAAAGTAATTTCCTTTAGTGACCTTACAAACTTTAAGTGAAGAAGGCTTCAGGGCACCCAAGAAAATCCAGCAAATGCCAGGACTATCTCCCAAAGTTGATTCAGCTGCGGGATAAGGACATCACCACCAGTGTAGAGCTTGCTCAGGAATGGCAGTAAGCAGGTATGAGTGCATCTACACCCATGGTGAGGGAGTAAGACTTTTGGAGGATGGCCTGGTGTGACCAGTGAAAAGGGGATTCCATAAATACAGACCAAAATAAGAAAAAAAGAGTTGAAGTTATTTTCTCTGATTAACCCCCTTTCCAAATGTTTGGGGCATCCGGAAAAATGCTTGTCTGGAGAAGAAAAGGTGAGCGCTACCATCAGTCCTGCTTCATGCCAAAAGGAAAGCATCATGTGACCATTCATTTGCAGGGTTGCTTCTCAGCCAAGGAATTGGGCTCGCTCACAATTTTGCCAAAAAACACATGCATCCATTACTAAAGTATAGTACTAAAACATCCTCGGACAGCAACTGTATGACAGCAGCAAGGTTATTTTATTTACTAAGGCAAAAAAACATTTTCGTTAATGAAAAAAAAAACATTTTTAAAAAACTGAAACTGAAATCACATTTTATGATTACAAAATGATCTATAATTCTAGCAATAATATCCTTTGTTTTCGTCTGTGGTAATTCATTTAATATATGAGCCTTTGGGGTTCATTTTAAATGTGATCTATTTTTTTTTATTGACACTGTAAATCATAGAACAATAGCCACTCTTATCAACAGTTCATAATCCAACGACTGAACCAATTTGTTGATTTGAACGGGATTTATTATATTGCCCTGAGTACGGAAGTGACGTCATCTAGCAGCCCCGATAGAGAACCGCCCCCGGCTCTATTTACTTCACGAGATGTGATGGCGTGTAGCTGTGCTAATGAGGTAGGTTTGAAGCTCGAATTTTTCCTGTTGTTGTTGGTCGCTTGTGTACATTGCTCCCTCTTTCGCGAAAATGATTTATAATGCAAGTCCAGTGTAAGTGCAGCTAAGCTTACGTTAGCATACCTAACCATCTGTTGATTATGATGGATGCAGCTAATTATTTAGAATTGCTACGCTTCTGTTAGCGACGGTTAGCATAGCAGAGCTAACCGTCTGTTGAGTAAGATGAATGCTAATTGCAATTTTTAAGAGGAAAGCAATAACAGGCTGGTTTTTGATGTGAAAATATACAATGGCTTAGTATTACCAGTACAGTATAAATGAAGTATTGGTAAATTGCTGCATTTGTGTTTACTTAAATTTGTTCTTTCAATAGAAATATTTCAGTAAAGTCTGTTAGTGTTCATTACATTTAATTTATGCAAATATTTAGCAGAGCTGTGCTATCCACTGTATTTTATTTTCGTTGGCACATTTACTGCACAATGAAAGTCAACTTCAAGACATCTGCACCAAGTTACCTATCAAACTGATTGAAACTCATTTTTTTCTATAGCTTTAGATCATTATCTTCAGTGAGACATGTCAGTCATGAGGCCACAGAGGGCAAAAGTTAAACCCAAAGAAGAGGTAGCATACTTTTCATCCTTAGGTAAAGACAAGAATGGCTTCACCATAAAATATATTAATTAATTCAAAGGTGAGTATTGGTAAAATATTCTTTAGTATGGGTCTAGTTTTCATTATTGTTATAATGAAATATTTCTGTTGTATCCTTTTTTCTTTGTAAGGTCGAGGAGTGTTCAGTTCCTGCTCCTTTCAGAAGAGAGACTTTCCTACTGAATATCGAGGAGAAGTTCTAAGCAAACAGGAACGTGAAAACAGGCTGAGAGTGTATCATGATGCCCGGAAGGTTTTCATGTTTGAATTTCGCTACAATGGAAAAACACTATGGTATGTTTATATGGTGTGTTGTCACACTTAATTTTGTTTTTTTGGGGGGATATCGTGCAAGGTTTGACAAAACATAAAAGATTAATTAAAACTCAAAAGCAAAAGTACATTATTTTCTCAATATAATTTTTTTATTTTTTTATTTCATTTTTTACAATATTGTGACTTGTTTTTTTATTTTACTTTTACAGTTATCGTGAGTATCGCTAACCTCACAATATCATGTTAATTATCATATCGTGATTTCTTATGACATTTGGATATTGTGTCATACATGTGACATACTAGAATTACTGGTTGCACATTCATGATTACATGAAATTATATTATAGCAGTCTAGTCTTAGTAAGAATTTAATTGTATTGGTATTTTTCTATTCATCTGCCCCAGGTTTCCACTGAAGCACAACCTGATGAAGACACAGCTATCAGACTGCGCCAAAGTTGACCAGGTGACTAGATTTCTTTTTGAATGTTGTTGAAATCAGTTTTCCGAAGCAAGACATTAGTGGAGGGTGGAGATACTAGGGCTGCACAATATGTGGAAAATATCTTGCCGCACGAATGACTCATGCAATATGTGTATTGCAAAGACGTGCAACAAATGAATATTGGATTAATTGTATACTTTAGTCTGAGGCTAAGCAATATGGCCAAAAAATAAAATAAAAAGTATTTTAAACCAACCATCCAGCATTCTGCCACCACTTGTGCAAAATTACAACTCACAATAACATCTGGATGTAACAGAACATAACAACAGCTTTTAATAATCCAGAAGACAAAATACATTTCACGATTTAGCAAATTTTCAACGATTCAATTTAAATTTAATTTATTCAATTAATTTGATTTATTGCCAGGCCCTACTTGAGTCTGAATTTGACCAATCAGAGACAACATTAATTGCGCATCGCCATACAAGAGAATTGTATCGAGGAGCATTACTAACAAAAAATAACTTATTTGGATAAGACTAGATCACAATGAGCATGATTATTTTTCTGCACGTACGTGTATTTCTTTAATTAGATTATATAGATATATATATTAGGTCCATGTTCAATGTCAAAATAATCTCCATCACTGTATAAAACACCCATGTCGCATGTTTTGTCAATACTGTGCAGACCTCACAGGTGCATAGTCTTCACAATGTCGTAGTTGTGAATAACTGACACTCTGAGGACAGTGTATTTACACACTGCGAATGTAAAATAAGTTTTCAGGGGTTTGGAGTTACACATACAGTCCTCATAATTCATACTCTGGTATGGACACTCTGAGGACTGTGTATTTTCTATTAATTGTTTCATTGTGAAAAATAGACGTCACCAATTTACACAAACCACTAGTGCTGACGGATTATTTATTTTTCAAATAGCAAATAAAATGTATTTGCATTCACAATACTTTAACCTATTCATTGTTCTTTATGTACTGTAACTGTGTAAATGCACAGGTACAGTCGTGTTACTAAGAATTTAATTTTATATGTATTTTTCTCTTCATGTGTACCAGGTTTCAAATGAAGCACAACCTGAAGACATAGCTAAAGATGTAGCTGTCACTGACCAAGTTGACCAGGTGACTAGATTTGTTTTTGAATGTTGATGTTGAAATACATTTTTCAGAAGCAAGACGTAGCACAATATATAAAAAAATATTTTGTCGCACGAATGGCTCATGCATATACTGTATGTATGTATACAGTATATGTGTATTGCAAAGACATGCAACAAATGAATATTGGATTGTATACTTTAGTCTGACTTTGACCAATCAGAGACTACCTTAATTGCGCATCGCCATACAAGAGAACCGTATTGAGGGGCATTACTAACAAAAAATAACTTATTTGTATAAGACTAGATCACAATAAGCATGCTTATTTTTCCGCATTAACGTGTATTTCTTTCTTTGGATTATAAAGATTTCTCTATTTCTCTATCTTTATCTCTATATCTATCTATCTATATCTATATATCTGTCTCTCTATGTCTCTCTCTCTCTATATACAGTATATATATATCTATACATCTATATCTGTATGCATGTGTGTGTGTGTATATATATATATATATATATATATATATATATGTATATATATACATACATATATATATATATATATATATATATATGTATATATATACATACATATATATATATATATATATATATATATATATATATATATATATATATAGATATGTATGTATATATACATACATATATATATATATATATAGATATATACTGTATATATAGAGTGTGTATGTATACAGTATATGTATAGATCTTTTTTTTAGGTCCGTGTTAAATGTTTAATCTCCATCACTGTATAAAACACCCATGTCGCATGTTTTGTCAATACTGTGTAACCCTTGCAGATACATAGTCCTCACAATGTCGTAGTTGTGAATAACTGACACTCTGAGGACAGTGTATTTACACACTGCGAATGTAAAATAAGTTTTCAGGGGTTTGGAGTTACACATACAGTCCTCATAATTCATACTCTGGTATGGACACTCTGAGGACTGTGTGTTTTCTATTAATTGTTTCATTGTGAAAAATAGACGTCACCAATTTACACAAACCACTAGTGCTGACGGATTATTTATTTTTCAAATAGCAAATAAAATGTGTTTGCATTCACAATACTTTAACCTATTCATTGTTCTTTATGTACTGTAACTGTGTAAATGCACAGGTGGTCGTGTTACTAAGAATTGAATTTTATATGTATTTTTCTCTTCATGTGTACCAGGTTTCAACTGAAGCACAACCTGAAGACATAGCTGAAGACGTAGCTGTCACAGACCAAGTTGACCAGGTGACGAGATTTATTTTTGAATGTTGATGTTGAAATCCATTTTTCAGAAGCAAGATGTTGCACAATTTATAAAAAAAAATATCTTGTCGCACGGATGGCTCATGCAATATGTGTATTGCAAAGACATGCAACAAATGAATATTGGATTGTATACTTTAGTCTGATTTTGACCAATCAGAGACTACCTTAATTGCGCATCGCCATACAAGAGAATTGTATTGAGGAGCATTACTAACAAAATATAACATTTGGATAAGACTAGATCACAATGAGCATGCTTATTTTTCCGCATTAACGTGCATTTCTTTCTTTGGATTATAAAGATCTCTATCTCTATCTTTATCTCTATATCTATCTATCTATATCTATATATCTGTCTCTCTATGTCTCTCTCTCTCTATATACAGTATATATATCTATACATCTATATCTGTATGCATGTGTGTGTGTATGTATGTATGTGTATATATATATATATATATATATATATAGATATATATAGATATATATATATATATATATATATATATATAGATATATATATATATATATATATATATATATATATATATATATATATATATATATATATATACTGTATATATAGAGTATGTATGTATGTATATATGTATGTGTATATATACAGTATATGTATAGATCTTTTTTTTAGGTCCGTGTTAAATGTTTAATCTCCATCACTGTATAAAACACCCATGTCGCATGTTTTGTCAATACTGTGCAGCCATCACAGGTGCATAGTCCTCACAATGTCGTAGTTGTGAATAACTGACACTCTGAGGACAGTGTATTTACACACTGCGAATGTAAAATAAGTTTTCAGGGGTTTGGAGTTACACATGCAGTCCTCATAATTCATACTCTGGTATGGACACTCTGAGGACTGTGTATTTTCTATTGATTGTTTCATTGTGAAAAATAGACGTCACCAATTTACACAAACCACTAGTGCTGACGGATTATTTATTTTTGAAATGGCAAATAAAATGTGTTTGCATTCACAATACTTTAACCTATTCATTGTTCTTTATGTACTGTAACTGTGTAAATGCACAGGTACAGTCGTGTTACTAAGAATTTAATTTTATATGTATTTTTCTCTTCATGTGTACCAGGTTTCAACTGAAGCACAACCTGAAGACATAGCTAAAGACATAGCTGTCACAGACCAAGTTGACCAGGTGACAAGATTTCTTTTTGAATGTTGATGTTGAAATACATTTTTCAGAAACAAGACGTTGCACAATTTATAAAAAA